>NC_025999.2:83826884-83869564 GCF_000442705.2 Elaeis guineensis
TTTATTTCCAATGTATATTATGTGCCAGACTTGAAGAGTAATATTCTAAGTATTGGCCAACTTTTGGAGAAGGGTTATATAATTCATATGAAAGGGTCATCACTAACCTTAAGAGATTGGAATGGAAGCTGATTGCTTGTGTCCAGATGCGAAGAACAGGATGTTTCCTCTTCTCTTTGAAGACAGATTCTCAAAATTGCTTGCAAGTGGATATCAAGAATCCTTCTTGGCTTTGGCATCTCAGGCTTGGACATTTAAATTTTGAAAGTTTGAAATTGCTATCTAAAGATGGTATGGTGAAAGGTCTTCCGCATATATAATTATCCAAATGAAGTTTGTGAAAGTGCACACTAGCAAGCATACAAGAGCTCCCTTCAAAGGTGGAAAGTCTTGGAAAGCAATGAGACCATTGCAGTTGGTGCATACTGATATATGCGGCCCTCTTCCAGAATCTCATGGTGGTAAAAATATTTTATAACATTTGTTGATGATTTTAGTAGAATGTTGTGGGTTTATTTTCTTAAAGAAAGTCGGCTGCACTCTCTACATTTAAAAATTTTAAATCTTTAGTTGAAAAAGAATGTAACTATAAAGTACAAATTTTGAGATCCGATAGAGGCGGAAATACATGTCAAATGCTTTCAGGAACTATTGTGATGAAGAAGGAGTTCGACATCAATTCACTGCTCCGTACTCTCCACACAAAATGGAGTAGCCGAAAAGAAGAATCGGACCATCCTTGACATGACAAGAAGTATGTTGAAAGAGAAGAACCTTCCCGAGCAATTTTGGGCTGAAGCGTGGCATGTGCAGCCTATCTCATCAACCGAAGTCCGACAAAGTTTCATCAAGGAATGACACCAAAGGAAGCTTGGAGGGCTACAAGCCAGGAGTGAGCCACTTGAAGATTTTTGGGAGCATTGCTTATGCCCAAGTGCCACAAGAGAAGAGAAAAAAGCTTGATAATCGAAGCCAAAAGTGCATCTTCATAGGATACAGTGAGCAATCCAAAGCCTACAAGTTGTATGATCCAACGGCAAATAAGGTAATCATAGTCGAGATGTGGTCTTCAAGGAAGATGATGTATGGGATTGGAGTGGCACAGATTCTCATACCAAATATGTACCACTTCATAATGAAGCTGAGGAGAACATAGAAGTGGAGGCTGTCCAACCAATATTATCACCAGCAAGATCATCTCCACCACCACAAGCTACACCGGCTTCTTCAAGTCATTCTATATCAACAAGTCATGGAAGAAAATTTAGAAGTCTTAATGATCTTTATGATGAAACAGAAGCAGTGAACAAGTTGATTTATATTGTTTTTGCTGATGTTGAATCTCTAACATTTGATGAGCAGTGCAGAAAGCTGAATGGAGAAAGCAATGAAGGAGGAGATCCATGCCCTAGAGAAAAATAATACGTGGGAGTTAACTACACTTCCAAAAGGACAAAAGGCGATAGACGTTAAGTGGGTGTACAAAGTGAAGCACACTGCTAATGGAGAAGTAGAAAGATACAAAGCTCGTCTTGTTGCCAAAGGCTACAAGCAAAAGAAGGGATTCGACTATGATGAAGTCTTTGCACCAGTTGCTCGACTTGACACCGTGAAGCTTATCTTCTCACTTGCATCTCATCACAAGTGGAAGATGTACCATATGGATGTGAAGTCAGCATTTCTCAATGGCTACCTTGAAGAAGAAGTTTATATATTGAGCAACCGGAGGTTATATCCTTAAAGGCATGGAAGATAAAGTGTATAAGTTACGAAAAGCTTTGTATGGGTTGAAGCAAGCACCCGAGCATGGATACACGGATCGATCATTATCTCCAAGGATACGGCTTTGTCAAGTGCCCCTATGAATATGCCACTATGTGAAGAAAAAAGGAGATGATATTTGATAATATGTTTATATGTAGATGACCTTCTTGTGACAGGTAGCAGCAAGGAAATGATTTATGAATTCAAAGCAGCTATGGGCAAGGAGTTCGAAATGACGGGTGGAGACTTGATGTCCTATTTTCTTGGCATCGAGGTAAAGCACAGAGAAGATGGCATCTTCATTTCTCAAGGGAGATATGCAAGAAACATTCTAAAAAAATTCAAAATGGAGAGTTGTAAGGAAGTAACACCCCGGTGGCTTATGGAGAAAAACTTAATAAAGAAGGAGAAGGCAAGGAGGTGAACTCGACTCTCTTCAAAAGTCTTGTTGGAAGTCTTCGCTATCTCACTATAAGTCGGCCCGATATTGTTTTTGGAGTTGGTTTGATTAGTAGATATATGGAGCATCCAAAGGAGTCACATTGGATGGCGGCAAAGAGGATTCTTAGATATCTTAAAGGAACTCTTGATCATGGTATGTTTTATGCTCATTCCAATGATGCAAGTTTAATTGGTTTTTCTGATAGTGATTGGGGTGGAGATCTTGATGAACGGAAGAGCACTTCCGGTTATGTTTTTTATTTTGGTGCTAATGCTTTCTCTTGGAGCTCAAAGAAGCAATCTATTGTGGCACTATCTACATGTGAGGCGGAGTATGTTGCAGCGGCATCATGTGTATGTGAGGCTATATGGTTGCAAAATTTGCTAGAAGAATTGGGTCATCCACAAAAAGAGCCTATAAAGATCAATGTTGATAACAAATCTGCTATTGAGCTAGCCAAGAATCCAGTCCAACATGGAAGAAGCAAACATATCGACACTAGATTCCATTTTCTTCGTGATCAAGTCAAAAAAAGAATTGTGGAGGTTGTGTATTGCAAATCAAAGGAACAAGTTGCTGATATATTCACAAAATCACTCAAAAGTGAAGACTATCAAAGGCTGAGGAAGATGCTTGGAGTCATAGCACCAAGATGAACAAGTTTAAGGGGGAAATTGTTGGATTATTTTAAACTTATCATTAAATGACTTTGGAAAACTAAAAGACCTCTTGGAAAACTAAAGGGTCTCTTGAAAATCTGAAAGGCCTCCTTGTAAAAAGGAATAGGCTTCTTGATAGATGAAGAATACATAGAATTCTGTAAATGCTTCTTAGTATTCCATGCATGAATTAAATGCTATGGAATATAAAAGGCATCATAGGCATCTATAAATAGGAAAGTGATTTGTCCATTGTGGTGTGTGAAGCAAGTATTCTTCTTGTCATCTTTCCACCATAAGAAAAGAGTGTTTATTATTTTTATTTCAGATTCTTCAATTTTATCAAATATATTCATGGTCTTTTCTTTTGATCTCCTAACCCATAGAGGTTTTGATATCAAATGGATGAGCTGGATGAAGCTCTACTCAAATCTTCAACTTTGTGTTGATCATTAACAACATTATTAGAAAATGGTTTCATAATAGACCGGGACTAAAACAAGGTAACCCTCTTTCTCCCATCCTTTTTATCTTAGTAACTGATGTTCTCACTAAAATTCTAAGAACAGCAATCTCTGAAAAGATTATTATTGGAATTGGTTCGAAAGAGCTTGAGGTGCACACCAGCTATTTACAATTTGCCGATGACACCTTGGTGTTTCACAAAGCGGATTTTTCAAGTATCAAATCCCTCAAACTAATTTTGTATGCTTTTGAGTTAGCCACGGGTCTAAGCATCAACTTCTACAAAATCCAACTCATTGGTTTGGGTACTAGTGAATTTCTTCCTCACAACCTGGCTGCCATTCTTGGCTGTCAGGTGTCTAAGCTTTTCACTTGTTATCTGGGTATTTTTCTTCATCACTCTAAACTGACCAAGCAAGATTGGTCTTTCTTTACTGAAAAGATATCCAAGAAGCTATGTGAGTGGAAACAGAAGACCCTTAGCCTTGCAGGTAAACTAATCCTGACCAACTCAGTGATATGTGCCATACCAATCTTCTGGATGTCGGTGCTTAAACTCCCCTCAGCGATCATTCGAGAGATTAATCATCTATGTCAGAAATTTATTTGGGACACATACCACATAGAAAGCAATATCAGGCACTTGCTTAATTGGAACCAGGTTTGTAGGCCAAGACATTATGAAGGTTGGGTGTCAAGGATCTCTCCACTATCAACTGGGCCCTCCAGCTTAAGTGGTGGTGGAGATACTTTAATAATCGTCAAAAGCCATGGTGCAGCTAATTACTACCATCTATTACTCAAGAAGTTTACCCCTAAAGCCATCAAGTTACCTGATCAGAACTACCTCGCCATTCTGGAGAAGCATTCTTGCTTTATTCAGGGCTGTTTAAACAATGCTTTCGGCCGAAGCTGGGCAACAAAGGCCTCATCCTATTCTGGTGTGATCACTGGATTGGAGACAGCCCTTTAAACATCTCCTATCTGAGCATGTTCTACTTTGCTAAAAATTAGAACATTTCAATTGTAGGGTTTCTCCGGCATAACCTTGAGTAAAACTTCACACACCCAATGAGCTTCCTAGCCCAGAGAGAATTTCACTGTTTTATGGATCTCCTTCACTAGCATCCTTTGATAGCTGAACCTGATGAATGGGTTTAGAAGTAGAATATCACTGGTTCATATCGGGTAAGTCAATGCTATAAGTTCTTTATGCATGGTGGTGTGATTTTTCACTTCGATCACTTCATTTGGAAGCTCTCTATTTCAGAAAAAGCTAAGCTTTTCGCATGGCTTTATTATCATGATAAAATCCTATGGTAGTTAACCTTAGCAAAAAAGATGTCCTTGTGGGAAGAAGATGTCCACTATGTGGCGAAAATGAGGAGTTTACGAATCATCTTCTGTTACAATGCAGTTTCACTAAAGATTTTGGTCTATCATTTTCATCAACCTAAACCTCCCAACACTCCCTAATACACTCAAGGCTTGCTGGGATTTATGACGACATCAGAAGGCAATAAGAAGTAGGTTTCCGACTATAGAATGTTTACTAGCCACTGCTTCTTGGTGTTTATGGAAGGAGTGTAACCGTCGTGTCTTCTACTTCCAAGCTACCATGTCCCTAGGTACAGCACGACTCATAGCATTTACCTTCTAGAGCTGGATATCCATTTCCTTAGATCGTAGGGTGCAACAACTAGTGCTTCAGCTGACTTATCTTTCTGACTCTGTTTGCATCTGTAAATTTGTTTCAGCAGGGGCACGTTCGGTAGGCAAAATCCAAGCATCTCTTCGTGCTATCTATCGAATGCAAGACAACTTTGAAAACAGACTCTCTTTCTCCCCTTGGGTCCCTCAGTTTTTTACTTACTTTCCATCTTCTGTTTGATGGGACTTTCCCATGTGATGGGGTCCTAAGTTCTATACATGCACGCTAGGCCCCAATCTACTTTTATTTCAACTTTAATATATAACACTCTTCTGGAGAAAGAGCCTCTTCTCTAATTTCTCAAAAAAAAAAAAAAAAAAAAAAAAAAATAAAAAAAAAATAATTATAAAATAATAAAATAATTTTTTTTACCAAATAAAAAAAAATTAATTTTTTTATATTTTTAATATCCAAAAAAAAAAAAAAAAATATTAAAAACGCCATTTTGAATGGCATTTTTAAAATTTTACAAAAAAAAAAAATCTAAAAGAATTTTTTTTTAAATTTTAATTAATAAATAATTAAATTTAATTTGATTGATTTAAATATAAAATTTTTGTAATTCAATAAAAAAAATAATTTTAGATTTTTTTCAATTTTTTTTAAAAATTCTAAAAATCTTAAGAATTTAAAAATAAAAATATATAGAAAATAAAAAAGAAAAGAAATATGAAATAAATAAAAATTTTAAATTTAATTGAAAAACATCATTTCAAATGCTTGTCAAAAAATATAAAAAATAAATTTAAAAAATAAAATGTACCATTAAAAAATAAAATTTTTTAAAAAAAATCAAAAAAATAAGAATTATATTTAAATTTTTAAAAAAATTAAATTTTAAAGATTAATTGAAATAAAAAAATTTGTAAATTGAACTTTAAAAAAAAAATTTAATTATTGTAAAAATTATCTCAAGAAAAGAAAAAAATATTGTAAAAAAATAAAATACCCTAAAAAAGAAAGAAAGGAAAAAAATAGAATGAAAAAAAAATAAAATTTAAAATTTTTACAATATTTTAAATTTTAAATTTTTTTCTTTTCTTTCTTTTTTAGGGTATTTTTTATTTTTTTACAATATTTTTTTCTTTTTTTGAGATAATTTTTTTACAATAATTTAAAAAAAAATTTATTTTTTTTAAAGTTCAATTTACAAATTTTTTTATTTCAATTAATCTTTAAAATTTTATTTTTTAAAAAATTTAAATTATAATTCTTATTTTTTTAATTTTTTAAAAATATTTTATTTTTTAATGGTACATTTTATTTTTTAAATTTATTTTTTATATTTTTTGACAAGCATTTGAAATGATGTTTTTCAATTAAATTTAAATTTTTTATTTTTTTCATATTTCTTTCTCTTTTTTTTCATTTTCTATGATATTTTTTATTTTTAAATTTCTTAAGATTTTTTTAGACATTTTTTAAAAAAAAATTTGAAAAAAAAATCTAAAATTATTTTTTTATTTGAATTACAAATTCAAATCTTTATATTTTAAATTTTAATTAAAATTAAAATTTTAATTTATTTATTAATTTAAAATTTAAAAAAAAAATTCATTCTTTCCAAATTTTTTTTTTTTTTGGTGAGAAAAATTGAAAACGCCATTTTGAATGGTGTTTTTAGAAACGTCATTCAAAATGGCATTTTTAAAAATACCATTTTAAACAGCGTTTCTTTTTTTTTTTTTTTTGGGCGATGCCATCGTGGAAAAAGGGTGACGTGGGGAGAAAAAACGCCATTCAAAATGGCGTTTTTCCCTTTTGCATCAGTTTGGTAAAAAGTTAAGTTTTAAATTATTTTGATAATTAATTTTTTTTTTGTATTATTCTGGAAAAGAGCTCCAAAATATATATATATATACAACATATGAACATGATATTTATTTGATTTATCATCTATTTTAATAATATCATTGATTCTTTAGTCATAAAATTTAATTATCCAACTTATATCCATAATTATATCCATACTCTAGTATTCAAATTGCATCCATATATGTTTAAAATAAATATAGATATAAATTTTTATATTTTAATAATATTCGTATCCATATTTGTATTCATCAGATAAAACAAATATGGATATGGATATGTTAGTAGCTAATCCGTATCGATCTAGTTTTAGCTCCACTAGAAGATGTTATTTGAGTTCCTTAGTTTTATATAAGCATCCAAGATCTTCTCAGCGAATAACTAATATACAACTAAATACACGTCTACACAAAACCTCATATACTCTCCTTGTTTAGGCTCTAAGGTCTTTGCTAGGCTAAGAGTCCAAATACATACATCCATTCATAAATATCATGATTGGCCCATGATAATAGTCCCGATAAATCCATTGTTAGCTTATATTCATCTGAGTGGAAAATTGCAGAATAGTTGCATTTAATAGCTAGGGATGTTAGTCATACACCAAAAATAGTTAAGAATAGAAGTACTCTTTGAAATCTAAATTTTTTTATCATGGTTGAAGCATACCCACTTCATACAATCATCTCATACTAAATTTCATCAATTAACTATGCATATTTATGGTAGTTATAATTACTGAGCCAGCACATTAGTAAGATAGACATAATAGATATATTGCATGATAGTGTCCTTCTAGGCTGGTAAAGAAGCATCATTTCAAATCTGGTTGTCCAAGAAGAGCTTAGTTTTCGAAGTCAAGGTTGTATCTCTGCAATGGGTATTGAAGAGGTTTGCTGCTTAGCTGAGAAGTACTATCATTTTGACACTATTGCCACGTCCCTTGTTGCCCCCATTTCTAGGACTCTCTTGTTATCCTCAGCGACCTAAAGGGTTCTTTTAATTTTTTGGAGCCTCCACCCTCGGAGTTTATCAAGATCAATTTTGATGGTAGTATTAAGGATGACAGAGATAGTGCGAGCTATGTCATCCGAGGCTTAGATGCCAAATTTTTGACTGCTGAGGCTCTCATCTCTTCAAGCCGTCTGTTTCAGGAGTGGAGCTCTGTGCCACTTGGGCAAACATCATCTATGAGGCATGAGTTCTAAACGAAGAGGAACTTTATTGAGGACAATCCGGCCATAGTCATCGGATGGATCCCAAATGAGGTGAAACATCTGGAGGTTCATCCACTACTCCAAAACATCTAAAGTCTCTTCATCATTCCACTACGACGTCTGTTCGGCATGTATTTGAGAGATGAATAGTGCTGCGGATTTGATTGCATCTTTGTTGCCAAGCACACTAGAAATTGGATCTAGCATCAAGATGATGACTATCTTCGAGTCCTACGAGAATTTTATATTTTAATTTTCTAAATTTACCCCACTAGAATGATATGATGGTCTGTTATACCAATAAAAAAAAAAAATGAAGCATCATTATCACATGGATTCTTTACTAAACCTTAAAATCATGATCGAGACAATAAAAGTATGCTTGGTCTTACAAACTCATGGAACAAATTATATCTTACACTATATGCACTAAAATGATCGTATCCTATAATTTTTTTTTTTTTTTTTTTGGACCAGTCAATAAGACGGATGCATGATAAATGTGATTCATAGAAAGGAGACCGATGACTTATATGATGCACGGCTATATGGTACATAAAGCGTGGGATATAAACAAATTGTTTTATCTTATGCACTCCCTAGATCTGTAACTTGCAAGACCATGCCGTATGCCATTGGAGCAGGACAACCATGCTATTTTCACTTCTTCAAGCACCTGCATTTCATCTTTGAACGAACTTTTCCCGGCCATGTCATTTATTATTACCAGATCATGTGCAACATGCTCGGACATAGAGTGACAAAGATGATATGAAGTATTTCTACGAGGAAGTATATACTTGACAAGGGCAATATTATTTCCAAAACCGTTTACTGATATAATTCAGATCTTGTAGCTCACACCAACAAATATGACCTGATGCCGTGGGTATGGCCTCCCATGCTCGGGCTCTCAACCGTTTTTAAGTCCATCGACCGTTAACGCCTGGAACTCCGCCATCCGAGCATCCGCCAACGAGGGCCTCCACCGGGAAGCCCTCCTTCTGTACCGCCAGATGAAGAGATCCCACCTCCACCCCGACCACCTCACCTTCCCCTTCCTTCTCAAAGCCTGCGCGCGCCTTGCTGATACCCCCCTCCCCCAAATCATCCACGCCCACGTCCTCAAATCCCCTTTCTCCTCTGATGTCTTCGTTGGGACGGCGATGGTCGACATGTACGTCAAGTGCCGGCAACTGGAGGCTGCGAATGTTCTGTTTGAAAGTATGCCCGAGAGAGATGCCGCTGCTTGGAATGTCGTGATTATGGGATTTTCTGACCTTGGTTCTCTTGACAGGGTTTTAGCCGTCTTTAACCGCATGAGATTGGCCGAGGTCAGCCCTGACTCAATCACCATCATAAGCTTGACTCGGTCATGCGGCTGCGAGAACAACCCGAGCATGCTGAAAGCTGTTCATTGTTTGGGGATTCAGATGGGAATCGGAGCTGATGTTGCAGTGGCCAACACCTGGATTTCTGCCTATGCCAAGTGCGAGGATCTGGGCTCGGCTGAATCTGTCTTTACCGAGATCTCCATCGAAATGAGGTCGGTTGTGTCATGGAATTCCATGATCGCAGGTTATGCATATGTTGGAAGATCCAATGAAGCCATTGGTTTCTTTCGTTCGATGAGTCGAGAAGGCGTTCGACCAGATTTGAGCACCACTGTCAGCTTACTTTCGGTCTTCGCGCATTCTGAAGCAACATCAGAGGGTAAGCTCATCCATTCAGTTGCTATTAAAGCAGGATTGGATTCGGATGTTTCTTTTATGAATACTCTGATTGCATTTTACTCGAAATGTGGAGATGTCGATGCTGCACAATATTGTTTCAACAACATGTCTGAGAGGACTCCTGTTTCTTGGACCGCACTTATCAGTGGCTATGCCGAAAATGGATATACGGATGAGGCTATGGATCTGTTTCATGCCATGGAAGCTGCTGGGGAAAGACCTGATGCAGTCACTGTGGTTGCTGTTCTCTCTGCTTGTAGCCAAATGGGAGCTCTTGATCTTGGCAGATCAATGAATAGGTATGCAATTGCAAATGGGTTTGAAGGCACTGTCCTAGTTTGTAATGCATTAATAGACATGTATGCCAAATGTGGTAGCCTCGGTGAAGCTCGAAGACTTTTTGATGTCATGCATCGAAGAACGATAGTCTCTTGGACTGCCATGATCATGGGTTATGCCATAAATGGAGATTTTACAGAAGCTTTAGATTTATTTTCTCAGATGGTGAAATCAGGATTGAAGCCGAATCATGTAACACTTTTGGCTGTTCTGCAAGCATGTGCCCATGGTGGCTTGCTGGAGAAGGGGTTGGTCTTTTTTGATATGATGAGTAAAGTGTATCACATAAGCCTAGATTAGAACATTATGCTTGCATGGCTGATCTCCTTGGCCGTCGAGGGAGACTAAAAGAGGCATTCAGATTCATCCAAAGAATGCCTGTCAAACCGGATGCTGGTGTGTGGGGTGCTCTCCTTGGTGCTTGCATAACTCACCACGAGACCGAGATTGGGATGTATGTAGTGAGCCATCTTTTTGAATTAGAACCTCAAGCAGCTGCATCGTATGTTGGTATGGCCAATATTTTTGCTGCAAAACAGAGGTGGGAAGGTGTAGCAAAGTTGCGTGTGATGATGAAACAGAAGGGGATCAGGAAGTCACCTGGACGGAGCATTGTTCAGGTGAATGGAAGGTTTCATATATTCACTGTTGAAGATAGGACTCATCCCGAAGGCTTGCAGATTTATGAAGTCCTCGATAATTTGGCTCTGCTCTTAAAAGAAGCAGGTCATCAGACAGATTTTGAATGTTTATTGGCATTTGAAATGGAATAGAAGTGGAATTGAGTCATCCATTTTGCTAGAAAGAGGCATTTTCCTTCTATTGTGCCCCAAAGTACTTACAATGGTGGGAAATATAAGCTTAATAACTTGTGTTCAGATTTGGTTTGCCCAGCAGCATGCATCGTCTGAAAAAAAAAAAATGCCGTAAGTGCCCTGTTTCTTATATGCGAAGATATTATTTATAATTGGAGAGCTAAGCGTAACTACAAAATAAAGCCTAGTAAACAAAGATACCACATCCACATATAAGAACATGATCACTGTGAAGATTAAATGACGCATTATCATGCAGTCATGGCATATAAATTTCAAAAAATGAATATATTTGAGGTATGCATGATTCCTACTTATGCAGTCTTACCCACGATGGAATCTCACTAATCCTCCGGTGCCAAAATATTGATGCGTTGCAGGGTTTTAGTGAAGGGGGTGATGCCCCAGTCTTCTCACCCCTCCACTGCTTGGGGGAAATTCTGTGTCTGAATCTTAGGCAGTGCTTCTCCAAACACTTGGATCTAGGTAATTTACTTCAGTCAGGTCCTTTCTCTCTTTCACTTTCTATGAAAGGAAAAAATTAGTTGTGTTATATACAAAATAAACCAAAAATATAGCATTTATTACACTTGTCATCCCCCGCATTTTCTACATATCCAAAAAACAGCGACCAAATGCTTTTGTAAAGTAGAAAAAACTACTTCCGTAAGTGGATTTTTATTGTGATTTCTTAAAAATAGTACTGCATAGAGTCACATTCTTGATTTGATTGCTTTCTGACCTTCTTAAGAGAAACAATTCCAAGCACCCACACCTAGTTCAAGCTATTTCTTCCTTTCAGATAGGCTTGTCTAATTTGGATCAATCTGAAAATGTTTTCGACCTTTCGTGTTCAAGCTAGTTCAAAATTGCATTAAGTGCATCAATATTTACATATTAATAATAGTAACATAGACTAAAAGCCATACTAGCGTACATGTTATTCTTCTACTTAAAAGCCTCCTTTTCAATTGTCACAAAGTGTTTGCTGTTCATTTGGCTCTCATGTTAAATATTCATTGCCTTTACTTTAGATCTAGAGGAATTTGCATCAGAGTTAAGTAATTTGGTTGACAGTTATACATTCTACTTTAATATATTTAGGGTGACATGCAGTTTTCATGTACAACCTTGTTAAGATAGTTCTCTGGTTAAAATGTGTTTCAAGAAATTCAATCATGTAATCTTTGTATTATTATATTATTCTAGTTGAGCAGAATAGGATATAACAAGGTGGTTGGAGAAAGAGATGCATATTAAGTGTATTTAATTGAAGCATGCTAGTAGAAACCTGGATTATTTGACTTTTTATAACTTCTGGTAGATAATAGATCAAGAAGAGACAGTAGTAGCAGCATGACTAATGCATCAAACAAGCCTGCTGACCACCTATTACACATCATAATTTGCATGGTTTTCTTTGACATTGTATAAGCTCATTAAAATGGAGGATGATTTGGCATGCCTTCTTTCTTCCTCACTCACTTTACTACTTGGTCAATGACAATACATATGAAAAAAGCATATGTCACCTAATTTTGACCATTATCTCCTAGAAAGGCTTTATTTAGTTGCTTCATGTATTGCTTGAGCCTAAATGCATTCTCATTTTTTGTTAACCTTGATATCACGTATTTTCGATGGGTGCAGGGAAGGCATTGGTTATGACAAGCTCCAATTGAAGTATCAATCCAGTTCCCCATCATTATAGGTAACAAAAGAAAGATACACAGTTGGCTCTTGGGAGTGATTCAGATGAATGCTTGTTTTGTTAACCTGCAATGCATGGATGGCAAAAGGAGCCTACATAATTTATAGTCAATTTCGGTTAGTAGTGATAATATGATAATGGATAATGTACTGAACAACCTGCTATTAAGTCAAGACATTCATATGTCAATAATCTTAAGTTTGTAAATTACTAGAGTCATGTGGAGATGGTTCTTATCAGTTAATGTTACCTTGTTTTCTTATACAGAGATGGATTTCTACTAGAAATGCTGAAGATCAGACCTTCCAAATGTTTAAACTTCTGGTTCCCATGAGGCTATATATTATACTGCTATAAATGCTCTGGAAGTATCCTTTAGCGCTTAAAGAACTGCAGCTGGTTCAGATGCTTTTTGCAGCCAAATATGGGAAGGAATTTGTGAGAGCTGCATCGAGCTTCTGCCAGATTGACTGAAAATAGCCAGGTTTTATGACTGTCAAGCAGGGTTATCAAATTGTTATCACCATTTCCATTTGAGTCTGTCTCCTAATTGTTAACCCATTTTTGCAGATAACTGAACTGTTATCTGCTCGGGCTCCTTCGGTGGAAACCAAACTGAATTTGCTGAAGGAAAATGCTGAAGAACAATAGTTAGATATGGATCCATTTTAATGTAAAATAAAGTTCCTCAAGCCACAATTGGAGATTTAATGGTAAGCTGCTGTCATTATGTGCTATTATCAGGATACATATTCTCTTCAACAGTATTGGAGATTATCTCTATTAATCATCAGAGCAGGCCTCATCATTCTTTGGTTTGTCTGATATTGCTCTATCCCGATGAGAAACATGACGGAAAAAACAAAAAAAAAAACAAAAACCTTCCACCCGTGTGGAATTTTTTCATGAAGAACCTGATCCAGGTACAGGTTCTGATTCCTTCAATATTCCACAAGTCAGAATGTTTCATCTGATCAATTTCTTATGATTCTTCATCAGCAAAAGAACTAGTTGGACCATTAAAACTATCCACTCCCTTGCATGACTGGGGGCTTGACCTGCGAAGAGTATATTCGATGGCTTTAGATTGCCATGAGTCTGTTCTTTTCATGATGAAGATAGAATTAGAACCAAGCCACATCTATGGCAACCTTAGCCTTTGGCTCGATAAGCACGATTATCTTCTTGGTGTTGACTCTGAATAGTGTAGGTGGAGCAAAGATAGGATCTTTTTTATGAGAAAAGCAAAGATAGAATCTTCTATCTCACTACGAGCACCTGTTTGGAGGAAAAAGACAAGGTCAGGCACATGGCCCCCAAAAGCATCAAGTCGCAAGTGCCTGAGCAGAATGTCAATGCTTAGGTGTCGGTAAAATTACAAAAATATTCAGCTTCAAGGAATATTTGTAAAGAACATGTACGATGGGAAATGGGATGCAGGAATAAAGCACAATATTGGAGTAGCAATCATGATCAATCCAAAAAGTATACCATTGATTCTAGTCAAATTAGGCCAAAACCTAAGTCAAAAAGAAAAATAAGCTCTATTGTTAATGGAATAAAGATGGCATTAATAGAAGAAAAATGGATATATGGATGTGGTACGAGCAATCAGAGTGAAGTCCATGACATTAAATTTTTTTTTACTTAACATCCTACTAAGATCAGCAAAGATGATCGATTTATCAATCTGATTCGTGTCGATCTCTAAGTTTAGGTTAAATGGATTCAGATTATAAATAGATTGATCTATTTAATATTTGAATTGAATTTAAATTTATATATTTTATCCATTTAATCCATTTAACATTCAGATAGAGTTATATTAGATAATATATTTAATCTGTTTAATCTGTTTAAAATCTATTTAATTTATTTTTAACCTATTTAATTCAATCTATTTAACCTGTTTAATTTGTTAAAAATTTATTTAATCTATTTAACCCATTTAACCTAACTTGATTTGTTTAATAAATAGATTAAATAGGTCGGATCAATATACTTGTTGAATAAATAAGTTGGATTCAAATCTAAATTTTGACATGTTCAATAAATAGATCGAATTCAGGTTGACCATTTTGTGTCCAACCGGCGTCAATCCTACCTATGTCCGATCCGACTTGATCTGATTGCCACCTCTACATCCCATTGGGCCATATAATCATTCAAATTCCATCTTATATTGTGTGTTTATAACTGACAAGCACCAGGAAGTACTGTGAGATTGATCAGATGAGCAACATTATTTTTCAGTGAACAGCCTACTCTTAAGATTGCATTTGGTAGCTGGCAATCTATCCAGATTGTTGGCAATTTAATATGAGCCCATCAGATTACTGTATTTGGTATGTTTTTTGGGTGGCAATCCAGATTACTTTGGCAATCCAGATTACCTCTCAGGAGGTAATTTGGATTTTCTTAGGAAGAAGTGGCTATACAGATTACCACTTGTTTGGTAATATTGTAAAAAAAATTTAGACAAAATTATCCTTCAAAAAAAAAATCATACAAAATTCATCCCTCCACCCCCTTCTCGACGGCTCTCATCCTCCCCTTATTATATATAATAATATGATATAATATATTATAATATAATATACTATTATTATATTATTATTATATTTTTATAGTAATTATATTGTATTACAATAATATAGTATATGATAATATATTATATGAATCCTATTATATATAACAATAAATTATATTGTATTATAATATGTTGTTATATTATATTATATTACATCATTATTATATTATTATATATTACAAAATTATATTAGTATATATTATTTGATTATTATTATAATATATTATAATAATATATATTATATTATATTAATATCTTATATTAAAATAATATAGTATATAATATAATATTATTATATATAATAATATAGTGTATTATATTATATTATAATAATTTATTATTATATAATCATATATTATTATATATTATATTAATATATTATAGTATATATTATATAAATATTATTCTATATAACAATATATTAATTATATTGTTACATTATTATATTATAACATATTGTAATATGTTAATATATAAATATTATAATATATAATATAATATTATTATATATAATAATATAGTATAATATATTATATTAATATATTATATTAATATATTATATTAAAATAATATAATAAATTATATTATAATATTTTATTATAATATTATAATATACTATATTAAAATATATTATGTTATATTAATTATATAAATATCATTAATATTACATTACTATATATTATTATTATATTATTATTATATATTATAATAATATATATTATATTATATTAATATCTTATATTGATATAATATAGCATATGATATAATATTATTATATATAATAATATTGTATATTATATTATATTATAAAAATATGTTATTATATTATCATATAATATTATATATTGATATATATTGTAATGTTTATTATATAAATATTATTCTATATAACAATATAATTAACTATATTGTTATACTATTATATTATAATATATTAATATGTTAATATTATAATATATTATAAGAATATTTTTTATTAATATAACATAATATATAATATATTATTATATATAATAATATAGTATAATATATTATATTATTATATTATTAAAATAAAATGATATATTATATTATATTATAATAGTTTATTATAATATCATAATGTAATATTGCAATATACTATATTAAAATATATTATATTATAATAATTATATAAATATCATTATATATAATAATATAATATAATATATTATTATTATTATAAAATTAAGGGGGTATTTTAAAATTTTAATTTTATATTACCGATAATCTGATTGTCATATCAAACATATCAATCAAGATTTTCAGTAATTTTACTGCAACATTACTTACATATACCAAACACAGTAATCAACGTTACTAGCAATTTAATGGTAGCAATCTATCTTGAAGGTAATTCAGATCATCTTTCAAAATTATCTGACGATGCACCAAATGCAATCTATTCAAAATTGCCAAGGATTTTATCAAATCCACTTCATAGTTGTGCTAACTTTTATTTTTGAAAGATCGAGCATGGGAAGTCATCCCCACAGCAGCAGGTCATTTTGTTGGCGGGAAGGTACAGGAGTTGATTTGTGTGAGTAAAGAGTCTGTTGCCGTCATGAGTATGGAATAAAATTTTATTGGCCTCACCAGTAGTTAAAGTGTCCCCACTCTAGATCACGAGGAATGCTGAATATGATCCCGTAATAAATGGTATGGATGTTAAATTTTGTTCAAAGATGGAACGCAGGTGCATGAAGAAGAAAAAATAGCACAGTTGTCTTGCTCCAACGGCATATGGCACGGTCTTTTAAGTCATAAAGAGGAAGCCCATAGGAAAATCTGTATTGAGTTTGCGCTATCATTGAGGTTAATGAAGAACCAATATGACCAGCGGACACAACGCCATTTTGCCACCCTAGAAGCGATGCTGTTGTACAATATTTGATCATAATAACTACTATAATATGTACCGATTTAATAACAAAATTTAGTTTGAGATGACTGTATCAAGTGGGGACACTTTAACTTGCATGCCTAGCTATTGAATGCAAGAGTCCTCCATTTTCCCACTTCGATGAATGTAATGTAGTTCCTGCCATGAAGGGAAGTGCCTTATCAAGGGGGTTGTTGATGCTGGAAGCATTGCTCTTTTATTTCAGCACCAGGCATCCAGTCCATTGGTTCCAACTTGGCAAGAAAACGGGCCCAGCATCCGGATCAAAGCAACAAGCCAGTTGCCGGCTCGGGAAAGAACGTATGGCAAAATCCAAACCACGTCCAAACATATGCATCAATAGCATGCCAAGAAATCATATCATGAATTATGATATGATATTTCTTTATGTTTAGATCTGATTTAGATTCGGTATGCCCCCAGCAGCACCCTGCGGAGAAAATGAGCTGTAAGCGCCCGTCTCTTATATGCGAGGATATTACTTATCTTTCTAAGCACTATAGAGATCTCATTAGCCAAGCAAAGATTCGATTTTTCTTCTCTGCAAACAGCGATATTATTCTTTAAATTAAAAATTTCCTCTTCATAGTGATCCATGCACAAGCAATTAGGCCTCTTGGAGAATGGAGACTGGAAAGAGGTAGTAGACAAAACCAGGAGCAGGTGGTAGCGAAGACCAGCTAGTTCGAGATGGAGAAAGTGGCGAGGTAGACGAAGAAAGCAGAGGGTCACATGAGGAAGGCAGAGAGAAGAGGAAGAAAGGAGTAAAAAAGAAGAAGCTAGAGAGAAGTAAGGAGAAGAGTCTTGGGAGGGTCGATGGACAAGGAGCATGAAGGGACAATGGGGTAGGTTAAGGCAGAATAGTCCTAATGATCAGAGGAAAGCCAAAGGCAGGAAACAGGGATAAAACCTATTCTGGGGACCCCTAGAACCACGGATCTCCATTTCTTTATGGTTTAATCGAAACCATCAGGGATCCACGGTTCCCATCCCTAGTAGAATGGCTGCTTGGCGACAACCCTTGAATAGACCAGGGTAACACTAGAATGATGCCCTTTACAACATTTCCAAGCTGGGCCCAAGAGAGCAAGCAAGGAAAAGAAATGCTTTTGAAGAATAAGAATGACCGAAACAGCTTAAAATCTAAACTCACTCTTCTTGTCTAACATAAACCATGGTAGTCTTGGAAAGCAAAGTTTTTCCAACACGAATGCAGAATACCAATAGCAAAGGTGCTGGTTTTTGAGTTTTTGTGAAGAATTAGATCTAATTACAAGAGACTTATAGTGGAGCAATTGCACACCATTATTTAGCTTTTGCTATTCTTTTTTTGATCGGTGGCCATATGTATAGGACCAATTCAGACATTGATTATTGTTGGTGCAAAAATCTGCCTGCGCCGAAGAAGCTGGAGTCGAAGGAGTCGCGGTTGCCGCCGGGACCTGCAAAAGAAGTCTAAACCGGAGGTGGGGTTGCTCCGACAAGACCCTCCGATGCTCAAGTCAGTTCTCTGCCTCAACAAGAATGGAGTGTTCGAATGGAAATTTTAGCAGAGTTTCTAGATAAAAATGAGAGCTTATAGAATAACGTATCTGGGGTCCCCTTTTATAGGCGTAGGGGGCTGTAAGCTGATAGCGACATCTGTAACCGTCTGGTCGTGGGCTGCCTAGGGTCAGGTAGAGTTTGTTGCGAAGAGTAGTGGAGTAGACCCGTGGCTATCACCGAAGCGCGCCACGTGGAGTCTGCCGCAGGGAGTGGAGCGGCGTCCGTTGTCGCGACTTGCCAGAGGATGGAAGAATCGCGCGGTATCCATCGCAGGAAGTGGAGCAGGATCGTGGGCATCATAGCGGTCTGCCAGGGAGTAATGGAGCCGCGCAGAATCCGTCGCAGGAAGTGAAGCAGGATCGTGGCCGTTGCTGCGTCACGCCAGGGAGTGCAGACCTGTCGGCTGAAGTTCGGCTGGAGAGTCTGACGGAGAGGGGTGGTTAGCTATCCATTTGAGAGGAGCCCGGAGTCCGGCTCCCGTAAGAGTCCGGACGAAGTCTTCCTTTAGCCGAAGTCGGAGACGAGGTCCGGCTCCCGTAGGGGTCCGGGCGGAGTCTTCTTGCAATTAAAGTCGGGCGAAGTCCGGCTCCCGTAGGAGTCCGGACGAAGCTTACCAGCGGTTAAAGTTGGTGACGGAGCCCGACTCCCGTAGGAGTCCGGGCGGAGTCTGCTTGCGGTCGGAGTTGTGGGCGGAGTCCGGCTCCCGTAGGAGTCCGGACGAGGTCTGTCTGCAGCCGGAGTCGGGGACGAGGCTCGGCTCCCGTAGGGGTCCGGGCGAAGTCTTCCTGCAATTAAACTAAGGGGCGAAGTCCGACCCCCGTAGGAGTCCGGACGAAGCTTACCAGCGGTTGAAGTTAGTGACGGAGCCCGGCTCCCGTAGGAGTCCGAGCGGAGTCTGCTTGCAGTCGGAGTTGTGGGCGGAGTCCGGCTCCAGTAGGAGTCCGGGCGGGATCTGTCTGCAGCCGGAGTCGGGGACGAAGCCCGGCTCCCGTAGGGGTCCGGGTGGAGTCTTCCTGCAATTAAAGTCAAGGGCGAAGTCCGGCTCCCGTAGGAGTCCGGACGAAGCTTACCAGCGGTTGAAGTTGGTGACGGAGCCCGGCTCCCGTAGGAGTCCGGGCCGAGTCTGCTTGCAGTCAGAGTTGTGGGCGGAGTCCGACTCCCGCAGGAGTCCGGACGAGGTCTGTCTGCAGCCAGAGTCGGGGACGAGGCCCGGCTCCCGTAGGGGTCCGGGCGGAGTCTTCCTGCAATTAAAGTCAGGGGCGAAGTCCGGCTCCCGTAGGAGTCCGGACGAAGCTTATCAGCGGTTGAGGTTGGTGACGGAGCCCGGCAACCGTAGGAGTCCGGCGGTGTCTGCTTGCTGTCGGAGTTGCGGGCGTAGTCCGACTCCCGTAGGAGTCCGGATGAGGTCTGTTTGCAGCTGGAGTCGGGGACAAGGCCCGGCTCCCGTAGGGGTCCGGGCGGAGTCTTCCAGCAATTAAAGTCAGGGGCGAAGTCCGGCTCCCGTAGGAGTCCAGACGAAGCTTACCAGCGGTTGAAGTTGGTGACGGAGCCCGGCTCCCATAGGAGTCCGGGCGGAGTCTGCTCGCAGTCGGAGTTGTGGGCGGAGTCCGGCTCCCGTAGGAGTCCGGACGAGGTCTGTCTGCAGCTGGAGTCGGGGACGAGGCCCGGCTCCCGTAGGGGTCCGGGCGGAGTCTTCCTACAATTAAAGTCAGGGGCGAAGTCCGGCTCCCGTAGGAGTCCGGACGAAGCTTACCAGCGGTTGAAGTTGGTGACGGAGCCCGGCTCCCGTAGGAGTCCGGACGGAGTCTGCTTGCAGTCGGAGTTGTGGGCGGAGTCCGGCTCCCGTAGGAGTCCGGACGAGGTCTGTCTGCAGCTGGAGTCGGGGACGAGGCCCGGCTCCCGTAGGGGTCCAGGCGGAGTCTTCCTGCAATTAAAGTCAGGAGCGAAGTCCGGCTCTCGTAGGAGTCTGGACGAAGCTTACCAGCGGTTGAAGTTGGTGTCAGAGCCCGGCTCCCGTAGGAGTCCGGGCGGAGTCTGCTTGCAGTCGGAGTTGTGGGCGGAGTCCGGCTCCCGTAGGAGTCCGGATGAGGTCTGTCTGCAGCCGGAGTCGGGGACGAGGTCCGGCTCCCGTAGGGGTCCGGGCGGAATCTTCCTGCAATTAAAGTCAGGGGCGAAGTCCGGCTCCCATAGGAGTTCGGACGAAGCTTACTAGCGGTTGAAGTAGGTGACGGAGCCCGGCTCCCGTAAGAGTCCGGACGGAGTCTGCTTGCAGTCGGAGTTGTGGGCGAAGTCCGGCTCCCGTAGGAGTCCGGACGAGGTCTATCTGCAGCCGGAGTCGGGGATGAGGCCCGGCTCCCGTAGGGGTCCGGGCGGAGTTTTCCTGCAATTAAAGTCAGGGGCGAAGTCCAGCTCCCGTAGGAGTCCGGACGAAGCTTACCAGCGGTTGAAGTTGGTGACGAAGCCCGGCTCCCGTAGGAGTCCGGGCGGAGTCTGCTTGCAGTCGGAGTTGTGGGCGGACTCCGGCTCCCGTGGGAGTTCGGATGAGGTCTGTCTGCAGCCGGAGTCGGGGACGAGGCCCGGCTCCCGTAGGGGTCCGGGCAGAGTCTTCCTGCAATTAAAGTCAGGGGCAAAGTCCGGCTTCCGTAGGAGTCCGGATGAAGCTTACCAGCGGTTGAAGTTGGTGACGGAGCCCGGCTCCCATAGGAGTCTGGGCGGAGTCTGCTTGCAGTCGGAGTTGTGGGCGGAGTCCCGCTCCCGTAGGAGTCCGGACGAGGTCTGTCTGCAGCCGAAGTCGGGGACAGGCCCGGCTCCCGTAGGGGTCCGAATGGGGTCTTCCAGCAATTAAAGTCAGGGGCGAAGTCCGGCTCCCGTAGGAGTCCGGACGAAGCTTACCAGCGGTTGAAGTTGGTGACGGAGCCCGACTCCCGTAGGAGTCCGGACGGAGTCTGCTTGCAGTCGGAGTTGTGGGCGGAGTCCGGCTCCCGTAGGAGTCCAGACGAGGTCTGTCTGCAGTCGGAGTCGGGGACGAGGCCCGGCTCCCGTAGGGGTCCGGGCGGAGTCTTCCTGCAATTAAAGTCAGGGGCGAAGTCCCGCTCCCGTAGGAGTCCGGACGAAGCTTACCAGCGGTTGAAGTTGGTGACGGAGCCTGGCTCCCATAGGAGTCCGGGCGGAGTCTGCTTGCAGTCAGAGTTGTGGGCGGAGTCCGGCTCCCGTAGGAGTCCGGACGAGGTCTGTCTGCAGCCGGAGTCGGGGACGAGGCCCGGCTCCCGTAAGGATCCGAGCGGAGTCTTCCTGCAATTAAAGTCAGGGGCGAAGTCCGGCCCCCGTAGGAATCCGGACGAAGCTTACCAGCGGTTGAAGTTGGTGACGGAGCCCGGCTCCCGTAGGAGTCCGGGCGGAGTCTGCTTGCAGTCGGAGTTGTGGGCGGAGTCTGGCTCCCGTAGGAGTCCGGACGAGGTCTGTCTGCAGCCGGAGTCGGGGACGAGGCCCGGCTCCCGTAGGGGTCCGGGCGGAGTCTTCCTGTAATTAAAGTCAGGGGCGAAGTCCGGCTCCCGTAGGAGTCCGGATGAAGCTTACCAGCGGTTGAAGTTGGTGACGGAGCCCGGCTCCCGTAGGAGTCCGGGCGGAATCTGCTTGCAGTCGGAGTTGTGGGCGGAGTCCGGCTCCCGTAGGAGTCTGGACGAGATCTGTCTGCAGCCGGAGTCGGGGACGAGGCCCGGCTCCCGTAGGGGTTTGGGCGGAGTCTTCTTGCAATTAAAGTCAGAGGCGAAGTCCGGCTTCCATAGTAGTCCGGACAAAGCTTACCAGCGGTTGAAGTTGGTGACGGAGCTCGGCTCCCGTAGGAGTCCAGGCGGAGTCTGCTTGCAGTCGTAGTTGTGGGCGGAGTCCGGCTCCCGTAGGAGTCCGGACGAGGTCTGTCTGCAGCCCAGTGTCTATTTAAACCCACCCTTCCGCCTTTCGGGGCCCTATTCTGCCTGAGAGTTCCATCAGTATTCGCCCCTTTTTCGAGAGTCCCAATTTTCCTTAGCGTCTTATTGGGCCATAGGCGTCCTTCGAATCGTCCCCTTCCTCGCCCCTCTGCATCCCTCAGGGCGATCTAGGTTAGTCCCAGAACCTCCATCCTTCTTCTTGCCATTTAGAGACCTTTTCTTCGTCATTTTCTTCTGTCGTATTCCTCCGAGTTAGTCTCCTGTGACCTCTCATCCTTTGTCCCGTCTGTCTTCTTCGGGATCTTTAGAGTCTTCATTCGAAGTTATTTGAAATATCTTCCGGCTCTTCCGCTTCCAGCGGTTCCGGGAGTTCTTCCGCCTCAACCCCCCAGGTCCCTCGTTCTGTGGACGAACCCGCATCTGGGGCTGGGCTTCGCTCGATTTTTGCGTCGGACGCCATTCCATGCTCCCTGACTCCGGATGTACTCCTTCTGATAAGGGTTCAGTATGGAGTTCCTCCGGAGTACGACCTGGAGCTGTCTGGCCCCTCCGACCGGGCTAGCACTCCTCCACCCGGTCGTTTTTGCCTGTATCAGGAGGCGTTCCGTGCCGGGCTCCGGCTTCCGCTTCCGTCCTTTGTTGTCGCCCTCTTCCGCTTCTTAGATATCTCTTTGGCTTTAGTTGCTCCGAATTCTTTTAGGTTTTTGATAGGATTTCTCTCTCTTTGCCACGTAGTCGAGGTCCAGCCGTCCCTCTTTCTGTTTAGGCATTTCTATACCTTCAAGCGTCATCCTTCGACGAAGGACTGGTGGTATTTCTCCCCTCAGTTCGACAAGAAGGGGTTACTGAAAGGTGCCCCCTCTTCAATCCACAACTGGAAGGGGAAATACCTCTTCGTCCACTGTCCGACCCTGAGGCTGGGCCTGCCCCTTTGCGGCTCTTTGAGGGATTCTGTCCGTCGGGCCCCTAGCCTGGGGGAGGACGACCTCCAGGCTGCCCGGAAGCTTCTTGACTACTCCGCTCCTTCCCTTCCCAACCTTCTGAGGGAGCAATTTTTGTTCAACATCGGCCTGAGCCCCCAGGATCCTACGAGTACTCCATCTTTTCCTTTCCGTTCTTTTCTTCCATCCTTCTTCTTTTTCTTTCTTTTTCTTCTCTCTTCTTCCTTCTCTTTCTTTTTTTTTTTGTGCCACTCCTTCCTTTTTCATCCCATTATTGATTTCTGATCTCTCCTCCTCTTTTTTTTTTTTTAAGAATGGACGCCGAAGCAGCACGGATGCTCGCCAGGGGCCTCAAAGCCCACAAAAGAAAAGGTGCCGCGGTCTCCGGATCAGCAAAGAAGGCCAGGATGGAGGAGATGAGCCTGGCCGCATCTGTCCGGGCGGCCCCCGCGATCGACGTTCCTTCGGACGCCGAACCAACAGCCCTCCGGGCCTCTTCAAGGAGTCCGCCGACTGGGGCTCCCGTTTCGGGGGTCCGCTCCACGGAGGTGCCCGTAGCCGAGAGGGGGAGGAGAAGGAAGTCGGTGGCCCGCAGGGTGGGTAGCCGCCGAGCCGCCATTGACGAGTCCCTCGGTTCCGAAGAGGAGCCAGAGAATCCCTTCAATGATAGGGACCTGATCAAGCGGTTGATCGACGGCTGCATTCTGCTTGAAGTCGTCGAGAGGATCGACCGCGCCGATCCTGAGCAGTGGGTTTGGGACTCCCTAGGGTTCTTCTTTGAGGTAAACAAATCTTCATTTAACCGGCTATTCGACCCTTGTTCTGATCCCCTAGCCGCCCTTGCAGATTGGGCACCAGCTCCTCGCCAATATCGAGGTGACGAACCGGGCGAGGAGGGACGCCATCTAGGTGGAGGAGCGTCGCCAGGCCGAGGTCGCTCACCTCAAAAAAAAGGCAGCCGAAGTAGTCGCCCTCCAAGAGGCCCTGGAAAGAAAGAAACAAGCCCGGGAGGAGGAGAAGCAGACCTTGGAGGAGACGGTGAGAAAGGCGGAGGCCGAGGTTGCCAATTTGGCTGAGCAGATTCCAGTCCTGGTCTCGGAGGCCAGGATTCTTGCGGTAGAGGAGTTCAAGGTCTCCGCGGAGATGAGGGACCTGAATGTCCAATTCGGCCAGGAGGCGTTCATCAAGGGGTTCGAGCTCTGCCAGGAGAAGGTGGCCAGAAAATTTTCGGAGCTTGACCTTAGCTTTCTGGGTGAGGAGTCTGAAGACGAGGCCAGTCTCTCTCCCGCTACCACTGCTGCCGCAGCTCCCCCTCCAGGAACACCGAGCTCTCCAACTCCTGCTTCTGAGGTCTGAGACCTCCGACCTTGTATCTTTCTTTTACTGCTGTTTTTCTTTTTCTTTTTGTCTTCAAGAATCATTCAATCAATAAAGTTGAATTTCTTGTCGTGGATGGCTTCTCCTTCCTTCCTTTCTTCTCTCTGCTTTTCTTTCTGTGATGAGATGCGTCTTGACGCTTTTGTCTCCCAATGGCAGTGCCCTGCCGAAGCACTTCCCCTGCCCCTGGGGATCCCGCTGAAGTCCACGATCCGGCGACTGAGGAAGGAAGTTCTTCACTTGACAAAAGGGGCGAAGAAGATGGAAGGCGTGCTTCGCAGGTTGAGAGAGGGTCATTCTGAAGCCACCGCGGAGGCCACCCGCTTTCGGAATCTCCATGTGAAGGGGATCATGGAGTATAGCCGGAGGAAGGCAGACTTCGCGAAGGAGCTTGAGGAATACAAGAAGAGCGCCAGCGACCGAATTTGAGCTCAAGCTGCCAAGATTAGTGCTCTCAGGGTGGAACTGTCGGCTGCGAAGGAGAAGATCGGCCAGCTGGAAGGAAGTTCATCCCGACTCTTGGCTCGAGCCGACGACGATCGGGAGTGGTCGAAGAAGGTCTCTGACCTTCAGCAGCAGCTTCAGGACGTCGAGGTGAGCCACGATGTGCATCGGGTCGGTTGGCGCAGGCAGGTGGATGAATATAAAGGAAGACTCAGGGTGGCGGCCGATGAAGTCGTCCATCTTCAGAGGCAGCTGGCTGACAGGGCTCAGCTTACTTCTGCTCGAGATTCTAATGAACTCCAGTCCCTAAGAGGAACCGTCGAAGGGCTTTCTGTTGCCCTCGGAGAAAGGATGGCTGAGTTGCAGTAATTGAAGATCCAGCTAGCATATGAGTAGCAGGCCGTCACGGACGCGGAGGCAGAATCTGAGGTCCTGAGAAAGAAGCGTCGAGAGGCGAAGATCGAAAGCCAACGACTTCATCGGGCGCTCCAGGATGCGCTGCTGAAAAAGAGAGAGCTAGAAGAAGAAGTTGAGAATCTGAAGCAGTCCTGGATAAGGGGTGGAGCAGATAATTCCAGGTCGGAAGGGGCAGAGCTTCCCTAGGGCTCTTTTTGGCCTTCCATCTTTCTATGCATACATTTTCTCTTTTGTTGTTTTATTTTGCTATCGTCATTTTGTTTTTCTTCCTTTGGCCTTCTGGGCTTCGTGATGTATATTTCGCAAATGAAATAAAAAGGGAATTTCGTGTTACCTTGTCTACGTACTTTGTTGAATCGTCACCTGTCGAACTTCTTTCGTCTTTTGACTTGTCCGACTTTGACGTCGCTTGGAGGTGTCCAACCGCCGCTACGCCGACTTGCTTTTCTTATCGTCCACGGCCATAGGCTCGAGCTTGATGGTCCGAACTCCGCATTACCTCGAAGACGTCGCTGCTTTCTTGACCTGTGTCGAGAGCCTTCTTAGAGGCCGGAGATGTTTGGTGGGAACTTCCCATCTTTGTTGAGGTGAGGCTCCTTAAATTTTTGATGCGGTTTGTTTTTCGTCTATTGCCGGCGTTATTCACCGCTTTTCTTCTTAGTTTTCCTCCTCTCTTCAAGTGAGGATCCTCCCTTTGCTTTTTGAGGGGTCACGTAGAAGTGTTGAGGTGCCATTGAGGAAACTTTTCCCTTTACCCGATTTTGTTGGGCGGTCGAGTTTTTGTTATCGTCGGGATGAGGTTCTCCTTCTGTTCTTGACATAGTCGATCTCAGCTTAGGCTAGGATGAGGTTCTCATCCTATTCCCAACGGGGCTGTGGGGGTACATAAGGGTCGTTGCAAGGGCCTCTCCCCCCACCCGATCTAAAAGAACCGGACCTTCGACTTTGCTCATGTTAGGGCGAGGTTCTCCTCCTGTCCCTAACAAGGCTGTGGGGGCGCATATGGGCGTTGTAAGGCCTCTCCCCCCATCCGGTCTAAAAGAACGGACCTTCGACTTTGCTCATGTCAGGATGAGGTTCTCCTCCTGTTCCTGATATGGCTGTGGGGGCACATTAGGGCGTTGTAAGGCCTCTCCCCCCATCCGGTCTAAAAGAACCGGGCCTTTGACTTTGCTCATGTCAGGACGAGGTTCTTCTCCTGTTCCTGACATGACTGTGGGGGCGCATTAGGGCGCTGTAAGGCCTCTCCCCCCATTCGGTCTAAAAGAACTGGGCCTTTGACTTTGCTCATGTCAGGACGAGGTTCTCCTCCTGTTCCTGAAATGGCTGTGGGGGTGCATTAGGGCATTGTACGGCCTCTCCCCCAATCCGATCTCAAGATAATCGAACTTTCATTTTAGTTATGTTAGGATGAGGTTCTCCTCCCGTTCCTAACATAACCTTGTTTTAATTGTTTGAAGGGGTTATCCCCAGTCGTAACAAATCCATGCCAAATGGGAGGAGCATGCAAAGTCGAAAGGAATTTAGATTCAGGGCAAAGTCGTAAGCGATACATTTACAGGTTTCTCGAGTTCCATGATCGTGGAAGGTCTGCTCCTCCTTGAGGCCCTCCGACGATGGAGTCGATGGTCTCAATTGGAGGCCGATCTCTGGGCTGCTCCTCCCTCCTTGACGGTTCAGGTTGCGGCAGGGCCCTTGGCCTATCTTCTCTACCCTCAGGCCGGCGTCGGATGAACCTGTCGAGTCGACCTCGCCGGATGAGCTCCTCGATCTCATCTCGGAGCTGGATGCATTCCTCCGTGTCGTGGCCGTGGTCGCGGTGGTAGAGACAGAACTTGTTGGGGTTGCGCTTTTCGGGGTGTGTGCGCATTCTCTCTGGCCTAGGGAGCTGCTCCCTGACCTCCATCAGTACCTGGGTCTTCGAGGCATTAAGGGGGGCATAGTTGCGGAATCTTCCCGATGGAGAACCCCGCCGAACCCCGCGATCCGAACTTCTCTGCCTGCATACCCGGGGCGGAGTATGGGCACGCTTGTGCCCAGGAGGGGATCGAGAATGCGGCCGAGCTTCTCTCGACCTTTTTTTCGACTGCGGGCTTACTCGAGTCTCCCGCCTGCCGCTCTCTCGCGGTCTCCTCATCCTTCATTTTGAAGGCTTCTTCTGCTTGGGCATACCCTTCAGCCTGAGCCAATAAATCAGCAAAATTCCTGGGGTACTTCTTCTCTAGAGAGAACAAAAGGTCATTCTTCTGAAGGCCGCCCTTCAAAGCGGTCATTGCGACTGATTGGTCCAAATTTCGGACCTCCAGCGCTGCGACATTGAAACGGTTGATGTAGGTCCGAATGGACTCCCCTTCTCTCTGCTTGATATTGATGAGGGACTCCGAACCCTTCCGGGGGTGCCGGTTGCTGACAAAATGGGCCACGAATTGGTGGCTCATCTGATCGAAGAAAAAGATGGTACCCGACTTCAGCACCGAGTATCAGTTTCTCGCCGCTCTCTTCAAGGTGGATGGGAAGGCTCGACATAGAATGGCATCGAGAGCGACATGAAGCAGCATCATCGTCCGGAAGGCTTCCAGATGATCAACCAGGTCCGAAGTCCCGTCGTAGCTTTCAAACTGGGGGAGTTTGAAGTTTGGTGGGATCGGTTCCTGCATGATCATTTGAGAAAAGGGAGGGTCAGTGCAAATATCCTCACCATAAGCGGGGGGAGCGTGGCAGAGTTCTTCGATCCGCCGGTTCATCTCTTGGAGTCTCCGATCCAAAAAATCCTCTCGACTTCGGGTCTCGAGGATCCTCTGGCAGAATGGGGACAGGGATCTTCCAAGGGTGGAGTCGTGATTCGATTGGGGGCTCTCCACCCTCAGGTTCGTCTTCCCAGGAAAGACGGGATGACTGGCCCAAGTGGCCCGTCCCACCGTCGGATTCTGGTGTTCCGGTGACACCCTTTCCAGGCGCACTGATGCATGCGGCTGCTGCTGCTGCTACATGGCCTCCACAGCTTCAGTAAGGCCTCTGACCTGCTGCGCTAGCAGATCAAACTGCTCTGCACCGACCGCCGTCGTCGGAGGAGGAGGAGGAGGAGGTTGGGAAACAGGAGGTGAGGTCGGAGCCTGAGATCTGGCCGCGGAGGCCGTGGATCGTCGCGTGGACGCCTTGCGGGGAGGCATCGAGCAAAGACCAAGTGGAGGAAGGAGGAGAGGATGTCGGAAAAGATGCCCGGGGGTGGTCCCATTGAGCGCTCCTTTAAGAACAAGGATACTGCGAAGACACACCCCTTCCTCTAGCGCCAATCCTATTGGTGCAAAAATCCGCCTGCATCGGAGAAGCTGGAGTCGAGAGAGTCGCGGTCGCCACCGGGACCTGCAAAAGAAGTCTAAACTAGAGGTGAGGTTGCTCCGACAAGATCCTCTGACGCTCAAGTCAGTTCTCTGTCCCAACAAGAATGGAGTGCTCGAACGAAAATTTTAGCAGAGTTTCTAGGTAAAAATGAGAGCTTATAGAATAACGTATCTGGGATCCCCTTTTATAGGCGTAGGGGGCACTAAGCTGATAGCGACATCTGTAACCATCTGGTCGTGGGCTGCCCAGGGTCAGGTGGAGTTTGTTGCGAAGAGTAGTGGAGTAGACCCGTGGCTATCACCGAAGTGCGTCACATGGAGTCTGCCGCAGGGAGTGGAGCGGCGTCCGTTGTCGCGACTTGCTAGAGGATGGAAGAATCGCATGGTATCCGTCGCAGGAAGTGGAGCAGAATCGTGGGCATCATAGCGGTCTGCCAGGGAGTAATGGAGCCGCGTGGAATCCGTCGCAGGAAGTGGAGCAGGATCGTGGCCGTTGCTGCGTCACGCCAGGGAGTGCAGACCTGTCGGCTGAAGTTCGGCTGGAGTGTCTGGCGGAGAGGGGTGGTTAGCTATCCATTTGAGAGGAGCCCGGAGTCCGGCTCCCGTAAGAGTCCGGACGAAGTCTTCCTTTAGCCGAAGTCGGGACGAGGCCCGGCTCCCGTAGGGGTCCGGACGGAGTCTTCATGCAATTAAAGTCAGGGGCGAAGTCCGCTCCCGTAGGAGTCCGGACGAAGCTTACCAGCAGTTGAAGTTGGTGACGGAGCCCGGCTCCCGTAGGAGTCCGGGCGGAGTCTGCTTGCGGTCGGAGTTGTGGACGAAGTCCGGCTCCCGTAGTAGTCCGGACGAGGTCTGTCTGCAGTCGGAGTCGGGGATGAGGGCCGGCTCCCGTAGGGGTCCGGGCGGAGTCTTCCTGCAATTAAAATCAGGGGCGAAGTCCAGCCCCTGTAGGAGTCCGGACGAAGCTTACCAGCGGTTGAAGTTGGTGACGGAGCCCGGCTCCCGTAGGAGTCCGGGCGGAGTCTGCTTGCAGTCGGAGTTGTGGGCGGAGTCCGGCTCTCGTAGGAGTTCGGACGGGGTCTGTCTGCAGCCGGAGTCGGGGACGAGGCCCGGCTCCCGTAGGGGTCCGGACGGAGTCTTCCCGCAATTAAAGTCAGGGGCGAAGTCCGGCTCCCGTAGGAGTCCGGACGAAGCTTACCAGCGGTTGAAGTTGGTGATGGAGCCCGGCTCCCGTAGGAGTCCGGGCAGAGTCTGCTTGCAGTCGGAGTTGTGGGCGGAGTCCGGCTCCCGTAGGAGTCCAGACGAGGTCTGTCTGCAGCCGGAGTCGGGGATGAGGCCCGGTTCTCGTAGGGGTCCGGGTGGAGTCTTCCTGCAATTAAAGTCAGGGGCGAAGTCCGGCTCCCGTAGGAGTCCGGACAAAGCTTACCAGCGGTTGAGGTTGGTGACGGAGCCCGGCTCCCGTAGGAGTCCGGGCGGAGTCTGCTTGCTGTCAGAGTTGTGGGTGGAGTCCGGCTCCCGTAGAAGTCCGGACGAGATCTGTCTGCAGTTGGAGTCGGGGACGAGGCCCGGCTCTCATAGGGGTCCGGGCGGAGTCTTCCTGCAATTAAAGTCAGGGGCGAAGTCCGGCTCCCGTAGGAGTCCGGACGAAGCTTACCAGCGGTTGAAGTTGGCGACGGAGCCCGGCTCCCGTAGGAGTTCGGGCGGAGTCTGCTTGCAGTCGGAGTTGTGGGCGGAGTCCGGCTCCCATAGGAGTCCGAACGAGGTCTGTCTGCAGCCGGAGTCAGGGACGAGGCCCGGCTCCCGTAGGGGTCCGGACGGAGTCTTCCTGTAATTAAAGTCAGGGACGAAGTCCGGCTCCCGTAGGAGTCCGGACGAAGCTAACCAGCGGTTGAAGTTGGTGACGGAGCCCGGCTCCCGTAGGAGTCCGGGCGGAGTCTGCTTGCAGTCAGAGTTGTGGGCGGAGTCCGGCTCCCGTAGGAGTCCGGATGAGGTCTGTCTGCAGCCGGAGTCGGGGACGAGGTCCGGCTCCCGTAGGGGTCCGGGCGGAATCTTCCTGCAATTAAAGTCAGGGGCGAAGTCTGGCTCCCATAGGAGTTCGGACGAAGCTTACTAGCGGTTGAAGTAGGTGACGGAGCCCGGCTCCCGTAAGAGTCCGGACGGAGTCTGCTTGCAGTCGGAGTTGTGGGCGAAGTCCGGCTCCCGTAGGAGTCCGGACGAGGTCTATCTGCAGCCGGAGTCGGGGATGAGGCCCGGCTCCCGTAGGGGTCCGGGCGGAGTTTTCCTGCAATTAAAGTCAGGGGCGAAGTCCAGCTCCCGTAGGAGTCCGGACGAAGCTTACCAGCGGTTGAAGTTGGTGACGAAGCCCGGCTCCCGTAGGAGTCCGGGCGGAGTCTGCTTGCAGTCGGAGTTGTGGGCGGACTCCGGCTCCCGTGGGAGTTCGGACGAGGTCTGTCTGCAGCCGGAGTCGGGGACGAGGCCCGGCTCCCGTAGGGGTCCGGGCAGAGTCTTCCTGCAATTAAAGTCAGGGGCAAAGTCCGGCTTCCGTAGGAGTCTGGAGGAAGCTTACCAGCGGTTGAAGTTGGTGACGGAGCCCGGCTCCCATAGGAGTCCGGGCGGAGTCTGCTTGCAGTCGGAGTTGTGGGCGGAGTCCGGCTTCCGTAGGAGTCCGGACGAGGTCTGTCTGCAGCGGGAGTCGGGGATGAGGTCCGGCTCCCGTAGGGGTCCGGGCGGAGTCTTCCTGTAATTAAAGTCAGGGGCGAAGTCCGGCTCCCGTAGGAGTCCGGACGAAGCTTACCAGCGGTTGAAGTTGGTGACGGAGACCGACTCCCGTAGGAGTCCGGACGGAGTCTGCTTGCAGTCGGAGTTGTGGGCGGAGTCCGGCTCCCGTAGGAGTCCGGACGAGGTCTGTCTGCAGCCGGAGTCGGGGACGAGGCCCGGCTCCCGTAGGGGTCCAAGCGGAGTCTTTCTGCAATTAAAGTCAGGGGCGAATTCTGGCTCCTGTAGGAGTCCGGACGAAGCTTACCACTTGTTGAAGTTGGTGATAGAGCCCGGCTCCCGTAGGAGTCCGGGCGGAGTCTGCTTGCAGTCGGAGTTGTGGGCGGAGTCCGGCTCCCGTAGGAGTCCGGACGAGGTCTGTCTGCAGCCGGAGTCGGGGACGAGGCCCGGCTCCCGTAGGGGTCTGGGCGGAGTCTTCCTGCAGTTAAAGTCAGGGGCGAAGTCCGGCTCCCGTAGGAGTTCGGACAAAGCTTACCAACGGTTGAAGTTGGTGACGGAGCCCGGCTCCCGTAGGAGTCCGGGCGGAGTCTGCTTGCAATCGGAGTTGTGGGCGGAGTCTGGCTCCCGTAGGAGTCCGGACGAGGTCTGTCTGCAGCCGGAGTCGGGGATGAGGCCCGGCTCTCGTAGGGGTCCGGGCGGAGTCTTCCTGCAATTAAAGTCAGGGGCGAAGTCCGGCCCCCGTAGGAGTCCGGACGAAGCTTACCAACGGTTGAAGTTGGTGACGGAGTCCGGCTCCCGTATGATTCTGGGCGGAGTCTGCTTGCAGTCGGAGTTATGGGCGGAGTCCGGCTCCCGTAGGAGTCTGGACGAGGTCTGTCTGCAGCCGGAGTCGGAGATGAGGTCCGACTCCGTTAGGGGTCCGAGCGGAGTCTTCCTGCAATTAAAGTCAGGGGCGAAGTCCAGCTCCCGTAGGAATCTGGACGAAGCTTACCAGCGGTTGAAGTTGGTGACGGAGCCCGGCTCCCGTAGGAATCCGGGCGGAGTCTGCTTGCAGTCGGAGTTGTGGGCGGAGTCCGGCTTCCGTAGGAGTCCTGACGAGGTCTGTCTGCAGCCATAGTCGGGGACGAGGCCCGGCTCCCGTAGGGGTCCGGGCGGAGTCTTCCTGCAATTAAAGTCAGGGGCAAAGTCCGGCTCCCGTAGGAGTCCGGACGAAGCTTACCAGCGGTTGAAGTTGGTGACGGAGCCCGGCTCCCGTAGGAGTCCGGGCGGAGTCTGCTTGCAGTCGGAGTTGTGGACGGAGTCCGGCTCCCGTGGGAGTCCGGACGAGATCTATCTGCAGCTGGAGTCGGGACGAGGTCCGGCTCTCGTAGGGGTCCAGGCGGAGTCTTCCTGTAATTAAAGTCAGGGTCGAAGTCCGACTCCCGTAGGAGTCCGTACGAAGCTTACCAGCGGTTGAAGTTGGTGACGGAGCCCGGCTCCCGTAGGAGTCCGGGCGAAGTCTGCTTGCAGTCGGAGTTGTGGGCGGAGTCCGGCTCCCGTAGGAGTCCGGCTCCCGTAGGAGTCCGGACGAGGTCTGTCTGCAGCCGGAGTCGGGGACGAGGCCCAGCTCCCGTAGGGGTCCGGGCGGAGTCTTTCTGCAATTAAAGTCAGGGACAAAGTCCGGCTCCCGTAGGAGTCCGGATGAAGCTTACCAGCGGTTGAAGTTGGTGACGGAGTCCGACTCCCGTAGGAGTCCGAGCGGAGTCTGCTTGCAGTCGGAGTTGTGGGCGGAGTCCGGCTCCCGTAGAAGTCCGGATGAGGTCTGTCTGCAGCCGGACTCGAGGACGACTCGTGAGGGTTAATCCCGTTGAGAACTTCGGCTGAGGATATTTTATACCCAACAATTATGATCTTAAAGATATTTTAGAGGTTTATAAAGATCTATTTACAGGCTAAGGCCATAAAAGCCTATATGAAATCCTAACAACATCATGGCATATTCAATTATCTCTTAACTAAGGCTATTTAGGATTTTTAACCATTATTGTAGTTCATCATGGGGACATTTGGTACGAGATGATCTGCTCAAGACCAAGGATGATATGGATAGAGATAATGAGATTATCGTCTTTGATTGCATCATGATGATCCTATGTGGTAGTGATTTTAAATCATTCCCACTTCTCAAATCACCTCCTAATCCAGTGATGGGATATCCATCTTTAAAGTCGTAAATTCAAGATTATCCCGAGGCAGTGATTTTAGACTGAAATATAAGGACAAAAATACCCCTTAATCTAATAAAAAAATTGATGTATCAATATATCATTAATATATTATATCAATATTATATATATAATATTATATTATATATTATATTTATGATATATATTACATGATAATATATTATTAATCATATTATTATCATATCATAATTCCATGATAATTTTAAATTGGAGTAAAAATATCTTATTATACTTTATATTTATATAATAAAATATTTAATATATTACTTCAATTTGCCTTATTATTTTACTCAAAATAAATATTCATATTAATAAATAATATATTATAAGTATAGATAAAAATATTAATTCTATAATAGCAATTAATATATTTTTATAGGATTAATAATTTATTGAATTAATAAATATTTTTTTAAAATTTATTAGTTATTAAGATATTAATAAATATAGTAATATTTTTATTTATGATATATTATATATGATTAATAAATATATATATTTTTATAGAATATATTATGGATAATTTTGATATTATATAATCAGTGATCTTGAATTCTTATAGAATACCAAATTGATTATTCATGAATACTTGAAGATTTTTAATCATTAGATCATGGCCTACCACATGTCGTGATCTTAGATTACTAATAATCAAATCATCATAGGATTCGGATCATCGGTGATCTTAAATTACTATGGTGATCTCATTTGGATCACCAAATACTATCCATTTTTATTTTATATCCCTCTATTCATACCTAACTTTTGATTATGGTACACAACTTTCATTGTTCACATGTTATATGTGGCTCGGTGGATTTTTCATAGCCGATGCTACTACACATGTAGTCATTTTTTGGATAAGAGATTATGATTCAACCACTTGATATAACAATCTATTAGATTAAATGCACCGCGATGTAATTATATCATATCTTAATTAGGCATGCATATTTCTAGATTTTCATAGTTTGGCTTGTATATTTATAATAATACCATAAATCTTTTAGGGCAGCCCAAACAAATATCTTCAAATGCCACTATACAGTTACTATCCATCTTTTCTCAATGTTAGAAGATATTCATGTTTTAGCACCTGGCATCATAACTCCTGATGCAATAATAAGTACCAGCTTAACTTGAGGGATAATGAGTTAATGGTTGTCAAAACAAAAACTTAAAATGCATCTAATTACAATGCTAGTTCACTTTATTTTTTTTGTATTATATAATAAATAATTTTTAAAAAATTAAAAATTAAAAAATTATAAAGCTTTTTATCTCATTAATAAAATATTATCTATAAAAATAATTATATAAGATAGCTTGTAGCTATCAACTGAAAATAAGAGAATGAAACCAGAATAAATATCAATTTTTGATATGGAGAAAAAGATATAAATTGAATCAAATAGTTCTAATAGTTTAGAATTCAAAAAATTAGAATGTGAAATATTGAATAGTTTGTATTGTGATATAGATAATAAATAAATAGAAATTAATATTATTCTAATTATTATTATAAAAATAATTAATATTTTTTATATTAAAAGATATTTTAAAATATATTTTTTTGAAAAAAAAAAAGAGCAGAGAAGAGAGGGCAAAGTCTACGCTAAAATCCAAAGGAAGTGAGAATTTTGAAGCAACTAAAATTCAAAAGCAAGTCGGTACAGGTTAAGGTGGAGGTTGAGTGTTGGATTTCAATATTCGCTTGTTCTTATTCGACTGAATAAAGAAACTGAGTGTTCGCATCAAAAAAAAAAAAACATAAAATATTAGATCAATAAGGCTTAAATAAATAACATATCTAATCACCGCCATTCATCACATTTTTTCTTAAAAAAAAAATCGGACATTTCACATGCCGAACACTGTTTCGTTGAATTATAATAACCAGTATCCATCCGTACTTCATCCCCACTTTGCTGCCCAAAAAACAGAGGCGGCAGTGATCTAGTGCAGTGGAGCTGTGGGACGAATAAAAAAAAGCTGCCAGCCTTAGGCAAGGCCAGCTTTCCATCCCATGCCAGTTCCCTCGTTTTTTGCACTCGCCCACTTGTGAACTTTGGGATACGCACCGTCGTTTGGCATCAAACAAGCATCACAGTATTTGCAACAAAAATTAAAAAAAACAACCATCACAGTTTATGAACCCCCAAAAAAATACATCACAGTAGCTGGCTGACTGGCTCCAAGTGGTGCTGAACTTCTTTTTTTTTTTGGTAAACAAGTTGTGCTGAACTTCAGAATTAGTTTCAGCGCAACAAGTCATGGGCGTGCACAGTGCAACAATATTTGTGCGGCAGAGCCTTCTCGCACAGCCATGGAAATTTGCCAAGACTCGAGTTAGTGCAATCGATCAGGATCCTAAAGAATGCATGGGATATTGTAGAATGCTGTGCTTCTTTGGAAGACCATCAGCAAAAAAAAATGGATAACCAACAACTCATACATGCTGTACATAATATCGTACATACTGCTAATCTATCTTATTTGATGATTGCCCATTTCTTGATGATGGTCATCTATGACAGCATCGTATTTGTACATATATCATAAATGCTCTAATATAATATATTTAATAAAAAATTAAATATCTCTAATCCCAACGGTGGATGCATCTTATAAATGCGGATCTATTGGCCCCACAAAAAATTAAAAAATATTAAATATATATTTATATTATAAAAAAATAAAATTGATCCTATTAATTTTATAAATTAATTTTATATATTATATAAAATTTTGAAAAAATAAAAAAATAAAAAAGATCACATAATAAAAATAATTATGACATATAATTTTTTTTTTTAATAACTCAATGTACCATATCAAAAGATGAAAAAAATAATTAGAATCTATATTCTCTCTCTTTAATAACTCACGTATCCTCCCCATCCATCCATCCCTCATATTTAAACTTTACATCAATTTGTTTTTATGCCCTAATCAATTCAAATACAATAAAAAATTATTTGCTTCATTCGTCTCTTTCTCAATTTGAATCAAGTATGTCTCTTTTAGCTTCTTTTATTTTTATCTTTTTTTTTTTACTCATATCAAAAAAGATATTAAAGATATTATATATTATTTTTATATATCTTATTATTTTAAAAAATATTTTTTTTCTTCTTTCTCCCTTACGACTTCTACGCCTGGCTGCCTCCCTCTGTGGCTCTGCTCGTGGCTTCTCCGTCCCCATCTCCCCAAGCTCTTGGTGCCAGCCATGGCTCCTCTACACAGACTACACCCACTGGCCACCCGCCCACCACTCCTCCATCTTCCTTCGCCTGTGGCTTCTCCGTGCCCTCCCAGCCACCCGCGGCTCCTCCATTTGCGGCTCCTCTGACCTCAGTCTCCCCCATGGGCCCCACCCCCTATCGCCCTGCGGGTCCTTCGCTCATGATTTCCTCCCCCCCACCACGCAGGTCCTCTGCTCGCAACTCCTCCAGCCTCAATCCCCCCACCCTCTCTAGCACCTGTAGCTTCTCCATCCCTCCCCAATGCTTGGGCTCTTTCACCCTCATTGCCCCACTCGACCATCCCCTACAGCGCTTCCATCTCCACAACCCCTTCTTCGAGAACCAGATTGCCACCCGTGGCTCCTTCGCCTTCCGTGGCCCATGGCCACATAGAAGATTTTTTGAAAAAAAATGGTTAGCAATAATAATTTTAATATTTAATAATATCTAATAACTATAAACTATTAGCCTTAGGTCTGAATATAAAAATTAAGATTTTATTTTTTTGTGAATAATAGTTAATTTTTATTTAATTATAAATAATGAATTAGTATGAAAAATATTTTTTTATAATTTATATACATTTTTTTATTAATATTGTTGATGATATGTTATTGTTATAATATATAAAAAAATTAATTGATGTATTATTTTTGCCCGTAAAACATGGGGAGATTCTTTAAAAAAATAGCTCATTCTAGCTTTTTATCACAAAATTCATCTCAAAGTCTAGAAAGTGGAGCAAAAATAGAAGTAGAAGTCAAAATGGAATTAGGAATAATTTTATTAACAACCCATACTAATTTTTTAAGAGAAGCCAAAATGATCTTAATTTTCTTCTGACTAATCTTAAAAATAGAAGAAAATTTTAGATTATCATTTAAATGATCAAGATGAAGTGAGAAGAGCGTACCTATAAAAAGGCCTTTGTCAATCTCTTAACCATGATTTTTTTTAAAGAAATATTAGAGGTACATTGCGTAGATCTAATCTTTTTTGGTTTGATCAATGTGACAATTAGTTAGAATACAATATAGAAGAGGATGCGGTATTTTGTTTATATTGTTACTTATTTAAGAATGATATTGGAAAACATGCTGAAGGGGACATTTTTATTAGCGGTGGTTTTAAGGCTTGAAAGAAAAAAAGAGAGGTTTGATATGCATATTAATGGATGCAATAGTGTTCGTAATCAAGCCATCAAAAAATATGAAGATCTAATGAAACAAACGGCTCTTAATAAATAATTGGAGCAAACTAAGAATGAGTATCAAACTCACTTAAATGCATCAATTGATTGTTTGAGATATCTTTTATGCCAAAAATTATCATTTCGTAGATGTAGTCAGCATAAATATTAAAGTAATAGAAAAAATTTTCTGAAACAGTTACCATGATTTGCTGATTAAAATAAAAATATGGAAATGTTGTGTCGTAAAATGCTTCAGAAAATCAACAAATGATTGCCTCATTAATTCAAAAAGATACTGTGCATACTTGTGCAAAAGAAACAAATAATACTATTACTGATGATCTTAATGATGATTTATTTGAAATATTGGTTGATGAGTCACGTGATATATTATACAAAGAGCAAATGGTTTTTATTTTGAGCTATATTAATAAAAGCTAAGGAGATTGTAATGGAATGGTTTATTAGCATTGTATATGTTGTTGATACTTCTACTTTATCTCTTAAGAAAGTAATTTGTTGTTTACTTTCTGAACATTCATTGAGTTCATGCAAAATACTTGATAAGACTATCATAGAGCTAGTAATGTGCAAGGTAAGATTAATAATCGTAAAACTTTGATTATGAGAGAATGTGAATCAGCATATTCTATCTATTATTTTGCTCATCAACTTAAATTGACATAAAAATTATGATGATGTTACTTGACTTTTTAACATAATCGATAATATTTTGAATGTGGTTGGAGCTTCTTGCAAACGTAGAGATATGCTTCAAGAAAATAAGCTAAAAAAGTTGAAGAAGCCTTAAATAATGGTGAGCTTCAAAATGGATGACGTTTGAACCAAAAAATTAATCTTAAAAGGGCAGGTCATATTCATTGAAGATCTCACTTTAAATCACTTTTAAATTTAGTTTGCTATGTTCTCTTCTACTATAGATGTCTTTAAAATTATTACAACTCATGGCTTACATCCCGAGTAGGGAGTTCAAACACAAATACTCCTTAATTCTTTATAATTATTTTAATTTGCTTTTGTCTTATACTCGATGCAAACTATATTGGAGCTTACAAATGAGTTAAATTTGACTTTACAGAAGAAGGAATAAGATATCATAAATGCTATGTCACTTATAAGAGTAGCTAGACAATGCTTACAAGTGATGAGGGAGAAAGGGTGGAAATCATATTTGGATGGTGTTTGTGAATTTTATAACAAGAATAGTATTTTGATCTTGAACATAGATAACATATATGTTCCTCGAGATAGATCGAGGCTTAAATCCCCATAAATTGTAAATTTATACCATTACCATGTTGAATTATTTTATACGGTTATTGGTATGCAACTTCTAGTGCTTAACGGTCATTTTAATGAGATAAATACTGTGTTGCTTCTTTATATGACTTATTTGAATCTAGTTGACTCATTCTATTGTTTGATAAGCAGAAGTTGATTAGATTGGCTCAATTTTATCTAGATGAGTTTTCATATGTTAATTTTTTGGCACTTGAATACTAACTTGAAAACTCATTGTTGATATGCATCAAAATGAAAGATTTTGTAAATTAAGATGGCTCTATGATCTTTTGAAGAAGTTGGTTGAAATGAAGAACCATATTATATGTCCGTAGATTTATTTGCTTTTGAAGTTAGCATTGATACTACCTGTTGCTTCTATAGAAAGAGCTTTTTCTACGATGAACTTCATAAAAACTAAATTTTGTAACCGTATATATGATCAATTGATGAATGATGAATGATTATTTGGTGATATATACGTAGAGAGATGTATTTGATGGTATTACTAATGATACTATCATATATCGTTAGAGGATAATTATAAAAATAAAAAGTTTTAATATATTTTTATTGATATAAAAAATAATACTACATTCTATTTAATTTTTAATATTTTTAATATTTATTTATTATTTATATTAATTTTATAAAATAAAATTTTTGAATCCGTCGTTGTTTGATCCAATGCACACGTACCTGTACCTATCCTGATCCCTATCCGTGGTGATACAACCGCTTTCCTAACACTCCCGCCTCCCTCCATATGTAGATTTGCAATAGTAGGTAGTTAGCATTCAATGATCTTTAAAATTTTTTGAAGTTTCAATACAATTAAATCAAATCCCATCATCTTTCAAATTCCGGCCATCGACCAGTACTCGTATGCTATGCAAAATCTCTTCGCGCTGCCATCCACTTGTCATTCCTATTTTTGACGGGAAAATAAGGAAAACACCGCCCCAGCTGAGATGGAAGCATTGGCTGGGATGAGAAAATTGGACATCTAGAAGATTTTAGTGGAGACCTGACACAATAAAATAAGATTATTTTATTATTTTAAAGAAGAGAAAAGAAAATTCATTCCACCTGACCGGAAGCCCGCAGGATGAGAAAATTGGAAATTTCTTGGCAATAAGAATATACAGGATGAGGAAAGAGTAAGATTTTCTTTGTTTATAAGAGACGGGGGAAGGAAAAAACTGGACAATTTAATTTTCATATTTTGATAATGTATCTTTTTTTAAATTTATTTTTTTTAATAATCCGGAAAAAAAAACTTTTATTGTGGAAACGTAGCTGCATCTTAGTTTCCCAGTCCCCAGGCCGCAGTTCCACTGCTGGAAATGGCTTGCTTAAAACTCAGGCTACTTGTCAGCTGATAAAATTTTTAACTGAAAATGCGTTTTTTTTCTTCTTTAATAACTCCAAAGTATTACTCACAAAGTCTCCTTTCTATATAATTTATAAATATAGATTTATATATATTATACAATATAAAGGTAGGTATAGCTATTGGCGAGATGTAGACAGATATGCTGACCTAAATTTTTGTATATAAGTTTGGTGAGATTCTCCAAACTTATCCGGAACTGCTCGCGTTCGGCCTTGAGTTCCCCGACGGAGTCGTCCCGCTCGCACGCAGTCGGCGAACAGTGCGAGACTTCCGCTTGGCATCCTCGCGAGCCGACTGCAGCTCGATCCCCGAAGCGGCTAGAGCGCCGGTAAGGCGGGAGACCTCCTCGGTGAGGTGGAAGATCTCCTCTTCAAGCCGAGCCTCCCGATCGACCGACTGCTTCAGCTGGCCGACTATTACCGCCTTATCGGCCTCAGCGGCCATGGCCTTATCTTTCCAGGCCGCCTGGAGATCGTCGAATCTTCGATATCCGGCCTCCAGCTCGAACATATTGTAAATCAGCTGCAAACAACAAGACCGACCATCAGAAAATCGAACTTATAAAAAGCGACGACGAAAATGAAAAGTAAAGAAAAAAGACTTACCTGAATCATGGTCGGGTAGAAGGAGGAAAGCATATCGGATACCCGCTGATTCTTCATGACCTCATGATCGGCCAAAGAATAATTGCCTGGCACAGCCTCCTGGCCAAGTCGTGGTTGGCCAGGGCCGACGCTCCTTCGAGAAGTGGGGGGTCGGACGAAGCACCGCGGCCGACCGACCTCCTGTCGTCGCTTGTCGCCATCGGGGCCTTCCCTCGTTCAGACACCCAGGTCCTGACGTCAGAAAGAGAGGCAGGCTCGAGCCTGACTGGGTCCCTCCCAAGGGCGTGGCGGCCGCCGACGCAGGTTGATCGGGCTCACGTGCCTCTGCCCGAACCTCTTCCACCGGCTGTGCGGCCGGCACATCCTCAACCGTCTCCTCGACCGCCGTCCCTTGGGTGGGGCTGCTCCCTCGGCCGATCGTTCCTCGGACGATCGTTCCTCGGACGGGACTTCAGTGGGCACTGTCGGCACTGACAGTGCGATGATCGGCTCCCGGTCCGATGCCCGTTCGAAGCCGGGCTCCGCTCCCGCTGCCGTCGGCTTGCTCGGTGGTGCTACTTGAGCCTCTTGGGAGGCCGTGACGGTTCGGCTCCATGCGCTGGCCTCTTCCGTGCCGCGTGTTGCCGAACGTCGGCTTTCATCAACCTCACCCTCGGCAGCATGTCTGTAATTTCAATAGAGGATCAACACCGAAAAAAAAAGAGAAGAAAAACAGACCTAGGCGAGGAACCGAGCTCAGACCGACATCATACAGGGCTTGCTCGGTGACGAGCTCCCTCTGCTTCGGCACGAGATGTCCTTCAAATAATGGAAGTCCTCTCGGTCCCTGG
>NC_025999.2:83869664-83888967 GCF_000442705.2 Elaeis guineensis
CTAGGAGAGAATGGGATTCTCTCCTAATGGACTCTTCCAGGAACACCACAGCATAATGGTGTGTCTGAAAGGAGAAATCAGACTCTGTTAGACATAGTCCGATCCATGATGGGTTTTGCCAGCTTGTCGATATTCTTCTGGGGATATGCACTCGAATTGGCCTGTTATCTATTAAATAGGGTTCCAAATAAGTCTGTAATTGAGACTCTATATGAGATATGGATAGGACGTAAGCCAGCACTTTCACACCTTAAGGTCTGGGGGTGTCCGGCCTATGTCAAACGATTAGTTATAAATAAACTCGGACCTAGGTTTGACAAATGCACATTCATATGGTACCTCAAAGAGATCAAAAGATATTTTTTCTACCATGCTGATGAACAAAAGGTGTTCGTCAGCCTTAAGGCAACCTTTTTAGAAAAGAAGTTTCTTGGTGAAGGAACCGTTGCCTCTAAGGTTGAACCTGATGAAGTTCAATAGGTAGAAGGACCGACACCAACAGCTGAACCTGAGTCGGATTTGATTAGATCAGATCCGGAGCCAATGTACCTGCACCATTAAGACGATCCGATAGAGTATCGCATCAACCGAACAGATACTACGGTTTCTTTGGTCCGAGATGGTGATTCCATCGAACTTGATGAGAATGATGAGGATCCGATCACCTATATGGATGCAATGCTGAGACCTGATTCTGAAAATGGCTTGAAATCATGAAATCCGAAATGGAGTCCATGAAGGTCAACGATGTATGGTCATTGGTTGACCTACCTGAAGAGGTTAAACCCATTGGGTGTAAATGGGTCTTCAAAAGGAAGAGGGGTACAGACGGAAAGGTGGAGACCTATAAAGTCTGTCTGGTTGCCAAAGGGTATCGTCAACGTTATGGTATTGACTATGATGAGATATTTTTTCCTGTGGCAATGCTCAAATCTATTCGGATAATGCTTGTAATAGCTATCCATCTGGATTATGAGATCTGGTAGATGGACGTAAAGACAGCTTTCTGAATGGAGAGTTGACCGAAGAGGTATATATGATACAACCTGAGGAGTTTACATCCACAGATGAGTCCAAGGTGTGCAAGCTTCAGAGATCCATTTATGGATTGAAGCAAGCTTCTTGAAGTTGGAACATGCATTTGATAAGGTGATCAAAACGTATGGCTTCGTTAAGAATGGAGAAGAGCCCTGCATCTATAAATGGGTAAATAATTCAGTTGTGGTATTTCTTATCTTGTACGTGGATGATATTTTCTTAATCGGGAATGACATTCCCGCACTACAGAGAATAAAAGTTTTGGTTGTCATCGCAGTTCTCCATGAAAGACTTGGGTGAAGCATCCTACATCCTAGGGATGAAGATCTATAGGGATAGATCTAAAAAGATGCTTGGGTTATCCCAGTCCACGTACATAGACACTGTGCTGAAGAGGTTCAGCATAGAAAATTTTAAAAAGGGCTATCTACCGATAGGCCATGAGATTTCTCTCTCTAAGAAGGATTGTCCGACAACTCTTGAAGAGAGAGAGCATATGAGTAGGGTCCCATATACTTCGATCATGGGATCTATCATGTACGCCATGACATGTACAAGGTCAGATGTGGCATACTCACTAGGAGTAGTGAGTAGATACCAATCTGATCCTGGAGAAAATTACTGAAAAGTGGTTAAAGCCATCCTTAAGTATTTGAGAAATACTAAGGACCAATGGTTTGGTTTATGATGAGTCAGATCTGAAACTTATGGGGTTCACAGACTCCAGCTTTCAATCTGACCATGATGACAGTAGAAGCGTGTCGAGTTATATCTTTATTCTGAATGATGGAGCCATCTACTGGAAAGAGTTTCAAGTAGCATACTGTGGCAGACTCTGTTTGTGAGTGGAGTACATCGTAGCATTGGATGCCGTGAAGGAAGCATGTGGTTGAGAAATTTATTACCGAGCTCGGAGTAGCACTCTCCCTCGATGGTCCGATCTTGCTCTACTACGACAGCAATGGTGCCATAGCTCAGACAAAAGAACCCAAAGTACATCAACGGAATGAAGCACATTTGCGTTGCTTCCACCTGATCCAGGAGATCATGGATCGAGGTGACGTCGACCTTCAGAAGATCGACGAAAAGAAAAATCTGGCCGACCCCTTCACTAAAGTCCTGGCGATAAAGGAGTTCAACAATCACAAGTCGAAGATGGGTATTAGATACTGTGTCGAGTGGCTTTAGGACAAGTGGGAGTTGTTGAAAATATATCCCAAAAGTCAATCGTCAAGCTATTGACGGTTGAGCAACCAAGTATTGTAATTGATTTGTTAATAAATAAAATATATTTTTGATATTTTCATTATAAGTTTCATCTTCTAACGAACTCCGTTGTTATGATGAAGTCCTTAAGACTATTTAAGTTTGATAAAGAGATGATTTATCGATTAGTCCTTAAAATTGTTCACGACCAAATGATAGGCTGTTAATAAGGACGATAGCTTCTATCGAGCATAGGTCGCTGTAGACCATATGGGTTGGTTGTCCTCTTAACCAAAGGTGTGGAGATACTGGTATGACATACAGGTGAGATATAAGGGTACATCATCATTGAACGTGACCAACTTCAGAGCATTCTGTTGTCGAGAATATCTCTGATGGGATATAGGTATAAGTGTCCCTTAGATCTGAGATCGCCTCAGTGACTTACAAGCAACTCACTGTACTTGGTACTGAACCAACTGAATTTCTAATTCAGTGATGGAAGGCTTCTGGGCACAGTCAAGTACTTGCAAGGTCAGAGTGTGATCGAGATGGGATTGACCACTTCAAGAGTTGGAGAAGAATAAGTCGCTGTATTTCAATTTAGCAAAATCTTGACCAAGATAATCCATCAGATAGATTTGATATTTTGAAATACAATATGGACAACCTGATTAGAGTTGACAGTTGAACTCTGAGGTATCCTATGATCATTTTGGTCAAGGGGATGAATTATATGGAAACTATATCCGCATGGATTCTAAGGATGTTGTTCTACCACATTCGACCTATCCGACCGTCGGGTACCATTGCTAGATGATCACTTCGATTGGTATAGAAATTTACTTCTGTGCTACCAACTTAGGTTTGACCCTATGCAGTCACACACATTAGAGTTTACGATCCGATTGGATGGTTGATCAACGATTAAGAATCGTTCTAGAGTTAAATGATCAATACGATTAATATTTAACTTGGTACAAGTGTTGCAGAAAAATCGATTGGCAATTCGATTGCTAATTGGATTAATTTGATTAAGCCAATGGGCTGAGATTAAGTCTAATGAATATAATTAATTAGATTTAGTTTGGGCTTGATTGGATCAAGTCCAATTGATTATTGGATAAGCCAAGTGTAAGGAAAAACTAGTCCTAGTTCAATTAGGACTTGAGACAACCTAATTTTTAATTTGATTAAAAAATTAAAATAGATTTAAATCTAATTTAATCTGATTAAATTAGATTTTAATTAGATTAAGACCTATTTTAAATGGGTTGATCTAATTTTGGTTTGATTTGATTTGAGAAACCAAATTAAAACAAGTCATAAGATAGAATCCTAGTAAGACTAGGATTTACCTTGCGCCACATAAGCCCCCCATGCCCCCTCTCTTATTCCACGCCAATTCCCTTATATTTTGTGCGACAAAAATCTTCTCCCAAGTCTTCACCATGCCCAAAAGGTTTTCTCTCTTTTTCTTACATGGAAGATGGTTGTGGATCAAATCAAAGTAGGAATAAGTTTGGATTTCAAATTCTATGAGATAGAGTTTTAGAAATTCAAAACTCTTTCCTTTTTGCACCGATTTTACTCAGATTTTTTTTGAGATTTTTATGGCTTTTATGGCGCTTGATAGGCACTCTTTGCTGTTGGTCTATGCACAAAAGGAGGGGCACCTAAGAGTTGGGCGCCCTTATCTTGTATGTTTGGATAAACCTTGACTAGATATTTGACCTAGACAAGGACTCTATCACATCTCTCTATATAAAATAAATTTTTTTATGATTTTTTGTAAAAATAGATCAAAGAGAGGCCTTTGGGGCATCCAAGAATTAGAGAAAAAGAAAGTTGGGGCATGGAGATATAATAGACACAAGATAGGGTGTCTAGAAAGAGCAAAGAGAAGAAGAAGAGGGTCTTCTTCTAGGGTTGTTGTGTTCATCTCTTTTCTTCCTCCATCTTGAATTTTCTGAAAGCATCTCAGATTTGAAACTCCTCCTCTTACTTCTTATCTTTGGAAAAGTCCAAATCAAGAAGAAGGAGGCACCTGATCAACCATCGAAGAAAGATCAGCGCAGTACTAGCATATTGTGCTGATTTTCTGGAGCAGGACTTCTGATTGAGATTCGTGAGCTCGTGTGGATGACTCCTAGAGATCGGACGTGTGTGTGGCTTGCAACATCATCCTCAAGCCTGGATCAGTAAGGTTAGAATGTCTAACTTGCAAGGTAATAAATCTGATCTATTGTTTATTACATACATTAGATGTAGCATAGAAACATGTTGATATGATCAACATGTAGTTCATTCTCTATATGTTTTAATTTCTGATTTAATGTCATATAATAGAATCTTAGATTTAGAGATTCTCTAATTTTATAAAATAAATCTTAATTTATTTTAGTCTTCCGCTGTATTATCTTGAAAAAGTTTCAAGATCTTGAAAAAGTTTCAAGATCTAACCCTGAAATCCTAGATCTGGTTCCTTCAGCACCAACTTTTGGAGCCCTTGCACCCACAAATACACACACCACATGGCTGCCATGGGATATCCCAATCAGGTCCACATGCCCTCTCTAGTGTGTGCATGCCCAACTTGATCAAATCAAGTGGCGCCCAATCAAAACTATCAAGAAAATTAAAGGTTTGAATCCTTAATTTATTTGATCCAAAACCCTAGGTACCCAACAATTGAAGTCCAATAGATCTAATTCATTTAGGTTATTAGTAGATAATTAACGTGAATTAATCTTATCAAATAAAAAATTCAAATATAAAGAGAAAATTAAGTTCAACCATATGCTAGCAAGGTTATCCTGAACCCAATAGAATTTTTTTAAATTCAATTGAGATTTTATAAGCCCAATTGCTTATTCCAGGTCTAATCCCCTTGTTGTGTGACACCATAGGTTCAATTCTATCTGATAGTGAGATAAACAATGATCTCTATCAAAGTATCATCGAAACTCTTTTCAATGGATTGAAACAATTCCACTCTAACTTATCAAGAATTGTCGATCCTGAGCAACCCTAGTGAGCTCTCGCAATCCACCAATGACATCTAGCAGTATATAGTGATAATCCAGTAGAACCAAAAAAGAATCTCAATGTGTAGTTTACATATGATCCAATCCCTCTATCGTGAGTCCCGACTAGATGGCAGGTCATGGATAAATCGTCAAACCTCATCATCAGTCATATGATAGATTCAATCAGCTCAAGTCTAATTATAATCTTTTTGAAAACTCTTTTCCACCAATCACACTGCTGTAGCCACAGACTCTCGAACTTAGCCTGTCAAATCTCATAGGACTATTTCTCTCTATCAAGATCAATAGATTTTATCTAGACGTGCATCCTACTCTTACAGTAGACCAACTGTCGTCAACATCTACTATAAAGACTCATTGAGATCATGTTTATGTATCAGTCAAACTTTAGCAGCCTAATTGTGAGCAGTCATACCATCATAGATCAAAAGATCATTCACACAACTACAGTATCGAGATAATTATTGATGATCGAGTAAAAATTTAAGTGATCTTTCATATAGTCACGCTCAATACAGTTCTCTAGCAACTACCCGCACTTATCGCTCAGTATCTCTATACTATAGATCAGAGACTCATCTACTTTGAAAGAAGCGATCTGTGTGTCAATCTATCCAAATTATTCACCGTCTTCATGATGATACTATAATTGAGAGCATTTAAAAATTATATATATGTCTCTACTTCTCAACACTTTGAGAATATGTATCGAAATATTAATTCTATGGATGATTCAAGGACACATCATACTTGAATGAAAATCAAACTTGTCCTTTATTAATCAAATCAAAAAATTAAGTATAAAATTATATCCTAGATTTATTACAATATGTCAGCCATATTGACTTCTAGGACATACATCTAATAATCTTTCATTGGATTAAAATCAATTGATCACTAATCTAAGTCCCATCTTCTCAAGGTGGACTTTCATCTTTGGCTGGCATAATTACTTTATCAATGGATCTACCACGTTATCTGCAGAGTTTACTCTTTATATCTCGATATTTTTTTTTCGAGATAGTCACATATACCACTGCTCTATGTGCTTGGATTTTCAGTGAGACCTAGACTCCTTAGCAAAGGCTATGGCACCGTTATCTTTGTAGTACATTATCATAGCATCTAATGATATGACATTCAGTTCTGCAACAAACAATAAAATCAGATTTTATCCCATACATCTATCGCATACTCAACTTCTATTGATTGGTTGTTTGGAACCTTTCCAACATACCGAACTAACATTGCATAAGAATACATCCTGATGTAGACATTCTATCATCAGCATCCATGCATCCTCCCACTCCTAACTCTGTCTATTCTTTAAAGATCAGAAATAGATCTTTAGTGCTTCTCAAGTACTTAAGGATGTATTCACAGCAATCCAACACTCCTAGTCTGAATTCGATTGATATCTGCTCGTAACACTTACAGCAATAGCTATATCAGATCGAGTGCATAGTATGGCATACTCCTATGTCCAAAAGGTAGAAATCTTTTTTTAGAGTTTTTCATACTGAATCTCTTCAGCACTTTCTCTATATACAGCTTTTGTGACAGATCTAGCATCCTTTTAGATCTATCCCTATAGACTTTTATTCCAAAAATATAGGATGCTTCCCCTAGATCTTTCATAAAGAATTTCTGGGACAACCATCTTTTGATCGAGGTCAGTATGAGAATATTATTCTCAATAAGGAGAATATCATCTATGAATAATATGAGGAATGTTATTGCGCTCCCACTGATCCTTTTGTATACACAAAATTCTTCTTCATTCTTAATGAAATCAAACGATTTAATCACATCATCAAAGCGAAGATTCCAACTCTGAGAAGCTTGCTTTAATTTGTATATGGACCTTTGCAGCTTGCAGACTTTGTGATCACCATCACCATATATGAAACCCAAAAGCTGCTCTATATAGATATCTTCCTCAAGATATCTATTCAGAAAAGTAGTTTTCACATCCATCTGTCGGATTTCATAATCATAATACACTACAACAGCAAGTAGAGTGTAGATGGATTTCAGCATGACTACGGATGAGAATATTTTTTGATAGTCAATACCCTCGCACTGACTATAACCTTTTATCACGAGCCTAGCTTTATAGATCTTTACCTTACCATCAGTATTTTTTTTTTGTAGATCCATTTACACCCAATGGGTACTTTATCCTCAAATGGATCCACTAAGATCCATACTTGGTTCGAATGCATCGAGTCAATCTCTGACTTCATTGCATCTAACTATTTCTTAGAATCGATGTCAGATATCGCCTTGATCTATGAGATGAAGGTGAAACATTAACTACTGGCTCATCATGGATTGGTTCTTGAGGATGTATAGCTCATTGCTCTTGAGAGACATTCTCTTCAAGCTCAACTAACCTTCCACTGCCACCATCCTGGATAAATTATTTTTTTAAGAATATGATATTCTAACTCACAATCATATTGTGATCTTATGGAAAGTAGTAGTATTCCATTGATTCTTTTGGATACCCTATAAACAAACTATTACAGATCTATCCTCTAATTTATCAGTCATCTATCTCTTGACATAAGCTGGACATCCTCAAGTCTTAAAATAATCTAGCTACATTCAGCTTTTTACCGTGCCATATCTCATATGATGTGGTAGGAACAGATTTTTGATGGAACCCTATTCAATAAGTGAATTGCAGTTAATAAGGCATATCCCCAAAGATATAAAGGTAAATCAATGAAGCTCATCATAGATCTGACCATATCTAATATGATCCTATTCCTCCTTTCGGATACCCCATTGAGCTGAGGTATTCTGGGAGGAGTCCATTAAGAGACTATGCCATTGTCTTTAAGATATCTCAAAAATTTTTGACTAAAATATTTACCTCCTCGATCAGATCGAAAAACCATAATGGATTTGCCTATTTATTTTTTTATTTTATTTTTAAATTTTTTAAATTTTTTAAAGGCTTTAGACTTGTGTTTCATCAGATACACATATCCGTATCGAGACAAATTATCGATAAAGGTAATGAAGTAGCTATAACCATCTCTGACCTGCACATCAAATGACCCACACACATCGGTGTGTGTCAGGATAAGTAACTTGATGGTCCTTTTTCCATATCCTATAAAGGATAATTTGGTCATTTTTCTTCGAAGGCAAAATTCACAAGCTGGGTATGACTTTAGATCAAGAGAGCTAAGGATCCTATCCTTTTTCAGTTTATTTATCCTGTACTCTCCAATATGGTCTAGTCTATGATGCCATAAGTACTTCTGATTAATTTCATCTCTGGATCTCTTTTGACCTACGACACTCACTATTTGCTCATTCAAATTTACATTCGCATCAATATGCAAATAATATAGACTGTCAATTAAAAGATCACATGCAATCAATTTATTTCGTAAATAAATGAAATAAAAAATTTTATCGAAATTAAATTCAAAACTATCCTATGCTAGCACAGACACGAAAATCAAATTTCAACTAGCTACAGGAATAAAATAACAGTCCTTTAAATCTAATCTAAATTCTAACGATAATCGAAGAGGATAAGTACCACAGCTTCTGCAGTAATTTTTGCTCTATTGTCGATCCGAAGGATCATGTCACCTTCCCTCAATCTCTTACTTTTTATTAGATCCTATATTAAGGTACATATATGAGCACTCGAATCAGAGTCCAATACCCAACTAGAAGTAGAAGAAATTGTAAGGTTGATTCAATTACGAGCATACTTTCTAAAGATTTATTACCCTTTTTGATCTTTAGGCTCCCAAGATAGAGTGGACAGTTCCTCCTCCAGTAGTCGTCAGTATCACAGTGGAAACACTTTCTCCTTACTTCAGCCTTCTTTGGAATATCTTTCTTTGGCTTGCTCTCTTTATTTTACTTCTTAGTGGATTTATTCTTCTTCATTCAACCAAACTTTCTTTTGGTTGAAGAAGTCTGCTTCACAACGGAAACAGTGCCCCTTGAACTCTTCAAGGTTCTCTCCATAGTGATCAATATATCTATCAGTTCGAATATAGTAAAATCAAGTTTGTTCATATAAAAATTTATAATAAATTAACTATATAAACTAGTAAGGGATTGAAAGATCAAATCCATCTGTAATTCTTTTTGTATATCAAGCCTAAGCTTCCTAAGCTCCTCGATGTCCTTGATTACTGTCATATAGTGCTCCTAGACTGACTGTCCTTTGCATATCTTCAGATTGAAGAGTTTTTTGGATACTTCGAAGTGTGCTGTACAGCTCTGCTCACCATACAACTTTTGTAGGTGAGTAATTATAGCCCTAGCAGTGGGTATATGCTCATACTGGCTTTGCAACTCATTTAACATGGATGCCAGTACATAACATTTGATCCGACTATCTTCATCCATCCACTTTTTATAAGCAGTTCTTTGCTCTGCAGTATGACGGTTTGGTAACATGAAGGATTTCTAGTCGAGTACATGATCTAATTTTTTAGAGGTCAGGACAATTCTGAGGTATCTTAGCCAATATTTATAGTTTATTCTGGTCAAATGATTGGATTCAAAGATGCGGGTTAGAGGATTTGAGACTGATATTGTTTAACTACAAAAATAGAGATTCAAGTTAGATTTTTATATTTTAAATTTATATTTACTTCTAGAAACTTTAAGATGCAAATAATAACTCTCACTAACTTTTTGGATCCCTCCACTCTCTAGGTGAGAAACAAAAAATCTTGATGCGATAATTGGATTCTTAGTGGGTGCTATGGTCCCACCAATGTTATGTACCTCATCTAACAGTTATTGATAATATGCACACTGATGCGTGGATAACTCTTTGTCTAGATGCTTCTCTAAGTATGTTGTAGCGACTTGATCTTTAAGTCATATGGGCTTACCTAATAGTTATTGACCACACTCTTTAATTAAGTCTGACCCACCATTCACAAACAGGTGCAAGGCCGTCATTGGGTCCATCATCTAACAGTTATTGGGCTCAATCCTATCTTTATCCTGAAGTAACTCTTTGCTAATAGAGTGGTTGCGTGTTTCTGACACAACTAAATCACTGTGATCAGTCAAAAATAATCAACACTAGTAGCACGCCCGCATATTTACAATAGTGGAAGACCTATGGACTTAATATTAATGAAAAGATTTAGGTTTAGGTCTCATCTAATCAATCATCATATGATCAATCTAATTGGCATGGGCTAAACCAAACTACTAAGCAACCTTATTTAGGACTCAATCTTTCAAATTGATCTGGTAAGTAAAGATCGGTGGGGGTCCCTCCGTTGCTTTCCTTAGATACCAATAAATTGATCAGATTAGCAAATAAAATTAATTAAATAACTATATCTCAATTATTTACATTAGATACCAATAGATCAATTGATCTAAATAGGTTAGCTTAAGTGAATCAGGCTCAAGTCATCGAGCCGAATTAGGTCTTTAGGTTAATCGATTCTACACATGGAATTTAATCGATTTAATCAACAATAATTGCTTAATCTTATAACTTAATTGATCTAATCTTAATCAATACTTAACTCGATTTGATCAATTACTTAATCACATTAGATCTGTTGTGTTCAAATCAAAAACTCTAGATGCAATCTGATTACATGACCTAATTTTTAATTTTTTTATGATCAAAATTCTCATGCATAAACATAAATTCAAGATTTTAAAATTAAATTTTAGATCTAAATTTTTTACATAAAAGATAAATTTTAAATCATGAAATAAATTTTTAGATTTAACATATAAGTATATATCTCATATATGTATGTAAAATTTAGATCTAAACAAAAATTCAAATCATAACATAATATCATATATCTCATATACAAATCATGAATTATATTAAAAATAATTTTTAGATCTAAATATGCAATCATATATCTTATACATGAATCATAAATCAGATTAAATTAATTTTTAAATTTTATGCATGCATCTACATATCGCATAAACATGAACTAGAAACTATTCTAGAACAAAATTTAGATCTATGCATGCTAACATATATCAACTATAAGATTTGAAAATTAAATTTAAAATAAATTTTAGATTTAAAGTAATCATCTATACATCTTATGTATCAAGAAAAATTAGATTTTGAAACTCTTTTCAAAACATATATGTCAATTTCATACATATGAAATTCATCTCTGATACCACTATTGGAATTTTCATCTCAGGATATGCATGTATGTTTTAAATTTTTTTTTAAAAATAATATAGTGAAATAGAAGATTAAAATATCTTTTAATCTTAATCATGCATGTATAAAATATAGAACACAAAGATCTACTTCATATGCTGAGATTAAATACATACTGAATTTTATGCTGAAATTGAATATGTGATCGAATCACATACCTGTTTTGTAATTTTTTTCTTCAATTTTGAATGTGGAAGAGAGTAAGTTCTCACTTAGCTGTGCAAGTATCTAGCCTCTATGAGTATCCACTTAGGATCAATCTGAAACAGTTTTCTTTGATGTTGATTCTTCTTCTCTAAGAACAATCAGCCTACGAATCTGAACGAAGCCTGAATCACGATCAACTCTATGATCATTTTCTTGATCTTTTCTTCTCTTCTTCTCTTGCTTTTCTTCTCTTGATTATGAAGCAATCAAGGTTTAAAAACTAGCAAGCAAAGGGATGCCCAAGCTTCTCTCAGGAGTGGAGATATGGGACGCCCAACCCCTTTGGGCGTTGGACTTCAATAGGAGAAGAGAGAGGGGGTGTAGGGAGCTTCTAAGGGAGGCATGGGCTGCTAGAATTCAATACTAATGAACCTTAGGGAAGGCCTCTTTAAATAGACATAAGATTTGAATCCTATTCAAAATCAAACAACCACTTAATACAATTTTTACTTGCATTAGAAATCCTTATTCTTTTAGTTATTTGACCCCCTTTAAGAGATCCTTTAGGCACCAACTTTTGGAGCCCTTGCACCCACAAATACACATGCCACATGGCTGCCATAGGATGCCCCAATCAGGTCTATACACCCTCTCTAGTGTGTGCATACCCAACTTGATCAAATCAAGTGGTGCTCAATCAAAACTATCAAGAAAATTGATTAAGGGTTTGAACTCTTAATTCATTTGATCCAAAATTTTAGGTACCTAATAATTGAAGCCTAATAAATTTAATTTATTTAAGTTATTAGCAGATAATTAACTTAAATTAATCTTATCAAATAAAAAATTTAAATAGAAAGAGAAAATTAGATTTAATCATATGCTAGCAAGGTTATCCTGAACCCAATAAGATTTCTTTAAATCCAAGTGAGACTTCATAAGTTTAATTACTCATTCCAGATCTAACCCCTTTATTGTGTGACCCCATAGGTTCAATTCTATCTGGTAGTGAGATATACAATGATCTCTATCAAAGTATCATCGAAACTCTTTTCAATGGATCAGAATAATTTTACTCTAACTTATCAAAGATTGTCGATCCTGAGCAATCCTAGTGAGCTCTCATAATCCACCAGTAATACCTAGCAGTATATAATGGCAACCCATTCGAACCAAAAAAGAAACTCAAGGTATAGTTCACATGTGATCTAGTTTCTCTATCGTGAGTACCAACTAGATGGCAGGTCATGGATAAATCATCAAACCTCATCATCAATTATATGATATATTCAATCTGCTCAAGTTTAATTACGATCCTTATGAAAAAAAATTTTCATCAATCATACTGCTGTAACCACAGACTCTCAAACTTAGTCTCTCAAATCTCATAGGACTACTCCTCTCTATCAAGATCGATAGATTTCATCTAGATGCGCATCCTACTCCTACAGTGAATCAACTATCGCCAATATCTACTACAAGAACTCATTGAGATCATGTTCATGTATTAGTCAAACTTCAGCAGTCTCACTACGAGCAATCATACCATCACAGGTCAAAAGACCATTCACACAACTACAGCATCGAGATAATTACTGACGATCGAGTAAAAATTCAAGTGATCTCTCATATGATTATACTCAGTATTAGTTGTTCTCTAACAACTATCCACACTCATCACTCAGTGTCTCTACACGGTAGATCAGAGACTCATCTATCCAAAAAAAAATGATCTGTGTACCGATCTATCTGGATCGATCACTATCCTCATGATGATACTATGGTTGAAAGTATTTAAGAATTATATACATGTCTCTAATTCTCAATACTTTGAGAATATGTATCAAAATATTAATTTCATGGATGATTCAAGAAGATATCACACTTGAATGAAAATCAAACTTATCTTTTATTAATCAAATCAATAAATTAAGTATAAAATTATGTCCTATATTTATTATAATGTGTCAGTCATATTAGCTTCTAGGGCATATATCTAACAGGTTATCCATATCCATGGCATCGATAAAACATCGGGTGATGAGTAGTCCGACCTTGATAGCTCACCATCCATTGCCGACACATAGTCGAGAGGCTGACAGTGAATCGGGGGGAGCAAGTCTAATTATCCTAATAGTTGCCTCCTACTCCCAAGTCCAAAATGGCTTGACATGTTGGACGATAGGAGTTACTACATGTCACCTTGAGTCCAAAGTGGCTTGACATATTGGACGATGGGGGTCACTATATGTCACCTCGAGCTCTGATTCCATGGTCATTTCAACTGTAGGTATTAATGGCCTTCTCGAAAATCGAAAGTCTCCAGTCATTTTGTCATTTCGATGATCGTGCAATCATCGTTAGCATATCTAGTCGAAGAGATGGTTATTAATATTGCAGTTGGTTAGATAGTCGGACAATTCAATTATTTTGAATTTAACCAATCGGGTGCTGCCATGCATCCCATGATAATTGGCTCTTGATGACTCATGCGGATAGTACTGACTCTCGAACAGGTGATAGATGCATCAAAATGTTTGACTGCTGTTCGATCGTCATATCGCCAAGTGTCGAGATATAAGAAGTCTTGATTTGGATGAATTCATCTCGTCCATTGGTAAGCTCTATATAAAGGTTATCTTTCTCTATTTAAGTTTTTTTGCTACAAACTCTGAGAGTCCAAGAGTTTTTATGGGTGTCGATGTCGAGAGCTTCATTGGGGTTCCAATGGGTGTTGGAAACCTCATCCTCTTCTTCCCCATCTTCATGATCTCCAGGCCTCCAGGACTTTAGCTTTCAGGTTGGCCTCCTCTCCTTCCATCCTTTTTGCTTCCTTTTAGTTTCTTTTCAGCCATTATCAATGGCGAGTAGCAGTAGGAAGAGAAAAACTAAGGTTAGGGAAGAAAATAGGCCTATAGATTGGGCTCCTAGTCTTGAACCCTCTCGGAGTAGTTGACCGGCTGGTTCGATTGACGATTCCCTTTCAGATCCAGCAGTAGAAGTTTCCTCTCTAACCGAATCCACCATCATCTGCCTCTGAGAGTAGTATTGCATCTCGAAGCAATTTCGACTATCTATGCCTGATTCGAACGATCGGGTGGTTTTCCCTCCTTTGGATCATGTAGCCTTTTACATAGAGAACCTTCGAGCCGACCTTCATTTTTTGATTCCAGACTTTGTTCGGAATGTTTTGGATTATTATAAGATTTGTCCGGCCCAACTTGCTCCGAACTCTATTCAACTTCTTATTAGTTTTGCCTTGTTATGCCATATGCTTCCGTTCAATCCTCGGGTATCACTATTTTTGACCCTTCCTCGTACTCCGCCCCCATCCTAAGGCTAAGGGTTGGTGGTTCTTTGGTCCGAGGAAGGATCTGTCCTTCATTATCGATCTTCCTTCTTTGATCTATAGATGAAAGAATCAATTCTTTTTTTATCTCTTCTTCTTTGCCATGGGGCTTTCCTTCCACCTAAGGGAATCTGAGGATGAGTCCGAATGAAAACACCAAAGTTGATGCCACTGATAAAAAAGACTTTCTCTGATTGAAGGATATGGAAGTCCCTCCACAGTAGGAGCTGTTGACGGAGCAGGCTCTGTATGACGTCGGACTTAGTTCGGCACTTGCTGTAGGTATAGCATAATATAGTTCTTTCATTTTTTTATTTGACTTCAAATTTATAGCTAAATTATTATTATTTTCTATTTGCAGCTATGCGACCGTCTGCTAAAGAGATCCGATGGGCTGTTGTCACTACTGGTGCAGATCCCTCTCGGACCCTGAAGAAGAGTCAGCCTGATACACCGTCGGTGGTTGTCCCCTAGATCATCATCAAAGCGGTTGTTGCATTGTCCGCCCCGATGGTCCTTCCACCACCTGAAGCCTTATCACCTGTTAGGCAATCAAGTGATCATGATGTCATCGTGGTCATCGATCCAAAACCGATCGACGAGGGGCCGACAGTATCTCGGGCGCTTCCAATGCCCCAACCAAAACCGGCCAGTATGGGGCTGACAATATCTCAGGCACCACCTACGCCCAAATGGATGGTGGCTCCAACCATCTAGCCATCTGCTTAGGAGCAAGAGAAGGCACCAAAAGTTCTAGTCGGTGGTGAGGCTCCAGAAGAGTGGACGGAGCACTGCGACATTCGGGTATTTGCTGAGGAGTCGGCCTTGGGTGATCCAAAACTAGCCAAAAAGCTCCTAGAGACCGCACTTCTCTCGATAGACTGGGAGAACAGGAAGAGCCGAACCATGTTCGACCTGTTTTCATCATTTTACCCGACAATTTTTAGTGTAAGTTAGTATTTTATTTTTGACTTGCCTTTCTTCTACTTATTTTTTCTAACTGATCTCCTTCTTTTTAGCTAGTGCACGACATGTCGGCATTGGAGAGAGGATATCGAAGGATCGCAAATCTCTATCGGACATGGGCCAAGAAAGTTGCGGCCGCAAATGCCGACAAAGCTGTTGCCATAGAACATCTACAAGCGGCAATCGAGTGGGAGGAGAAGTATCAGGAAGAGATTTTCCACATGAAGGCCGAGTTGGAGTTGGCTCGGGTCAAGTTGGAGTCAGCTCAGCAGTCCGTCAAGTCCCAAGAGGCCCAGATCCAGAAGAAGAAGAATGTAATCAGTCGACTTCAGGGGGATCGTGATGACTGTTTTAGAGAGCTAAAGGGAGAGCGGGAGAAGCATTGGGCCACCAAAGCAAGGCTGGCATTGATCGATGCATAGTCTACTTTCATCAAGGAGGAGGCGAAGACTATCTAAGAAGCTCTCAGTCGAGTGCAGGACGCTCTTAGTCGAGCCATCGAGGACTACAAGAAGTCGAAAGACTTTAATAATGAAGTCCTCAAAGGCAGCGATGAAGCCTACTGGATCAAGTACATGGACGATAGAGATGCTATCGAAAAACTCTATCTGGAGTTGGATCTAAGCACCATCACAGTTCTGACCCTTGAAGAAAGGGTGGTAGAAGTAGCTCCGACTATCAAAGAGACTGCCCTAGCCATTGAAGAAGTCGCACTGGCATCGATGGAGATAGAGTCGGCTATTGCCGAAGTCCAAGAGACCGAAGCAGTAGCAGTGGCCGAAGCAACTGCTGTGACTGACGTTGCTGGTGAAGACGAGCAATGGGTGGTGTACATAGGTCTTTAATTTTTATTATCGGACCGTAGTCCAACTTTCCTTTTGTAATCGAACCTTAGTCTGATATTGTAATCCTCTATTTGATAAATGAAAGAAAATATTTCTTAAGTGTTAAACTTCTTGAATGTGATCATCATTCATAGTAGATAATTGCTGTCAATATAGTTGAATAGCAGTCAGTAGTTGATGTCATAAAATTTGCCGAATGTCTTTCGGTGCATTATTCCATTCGACCATAGTCGAATAGGCATTTGCTCCATCCGACCATAATCGGGTTGGCATATTATCCTACTCGATCTTAGTCGAGTCGATCTGGAGTTTCGCTTAATCATAGTTAAGTCGGCATATGGTTCCACTCAGTCGTAGTAGAGTTGGTATAGAGTTCCGCTCGATTGTAGCTGAGTCGGCATATATAGTCATCCGACCTATGTTGTTATGTAGATTCAACCAACCTGAGTTGGCATGTAGATTAGCCAACAGGTCGTCGATCAGACATCACATTTATAGATAGTCGGATATTCGGTTGAAAGTAGAAAATCGATCATGTCATTTTGAATATATTGTACATGTAGACAACTTCATCGGTAATATATTCATAGGTTGTCGGCATTCCACATTTGGGAGACAATCGTTCTGTCGAGGGTCTCTAGTCGATATGCATCCGGATGAAGGGTTTCGGTTTACCCTGTAAGATCCGTTCCAGTTTGAAGATAATTTTTCTTGATTCAAACTTTTTGAAACTTCTGTCTTTCTTAAGAGCAAGTCTTCAGGATGGAAGACCTTCGGCTTGACCCTTGCATTATAATACAGGGCCACCTTTTGTCGGTATGCAACCATTCTTATCTGAGCTTATTACCGAACCTCCGAAAGTAAGTCCAAGTCGGCCCTTCGACAGTTAGAATTACTTGGCTCTACATACTGTTTGACCCTCATTGATGGTAATCCGATCTTTAATAGGATCATCGTTTCTGTTTCATATGCTAGATTGAATGGTGACTCTCCCGTTGAGATATGTGGAATCATCCGATAAGCCCATAAAATCGGATATAGCTCTTCCACTTATAAGTCTTTGGCTTCATTCAGTCGGATCTTGAGACCATGTAGAATTATTCAGTTTGTTACTTTCGCTTGACTGTTTGATTGTGAATGGCCGACAGAGGTGAGTTTATGCGTGATATGAAGTTTTGCATAAAACTTTTTGAACTTCTGATTGTCAAAATATCAATCATTATTAGTAATGATGGTGTGCGACAATCCGAATCGATATATGATGGACTTCTGAATGAAGTCTTCCATTTTGCCTTTAGTGATTTATATTAGCGATTAGGCCTCCACCCATTAGTGAAGTAATCAATGACAACCACTAGGAACTTCCTCTAACCAATCGTTGGAGGAAAAAGATCGAGTACGTCGATTCTCCATTGTGTGAATGGCTATGGTGCATTGATTGATGTCAACTGATTGGTCGAGTGATGTTATATGTTAGCATACTTTTGATATACTTCACATCTCTGAACAAGCTTGACTGCGTCTTTTCTCATGGTGGGCTAGTAGTACTCCTATCATAGAACTTTGTAAGCCAGTGATTTGCCCCCGAAGTGATTTCTGTAAATTTCTTCGTGGACTTCTCGGAGAGCATAATCAGCTTCGATAGGTCTCAAGCACTTTAACAGTGGAAGAGAGAATGATCTTTTGTATAGCTGTCTATTCATTAGTACATACTGTGAAGCCGTCCACCTTAGTCATTTGGCTTCTAACGAGTCTTTGAAAAGTGCACTATCTATTAAGTACTAAATAATTGGATCCATCCAGCTTGGTTCAGCATTTATTTAGTGTATTTCATCGACCTTGTCGATACTCGATTGTTCGAGATATTCGATGAATGTTCAGTCAAGTAGATTGGAAGAAGTAATCGCCAGTCGAGAAAATGCATCAGCACGTGCATTCTCTGTTCTTGAAATATGAGAGATCTCGAAATATTTAAAAGTTTGAGCGAGATCCCTCACTTTCTGAAGGTACTTCATCATGATCCGATCTCAGGCCTCAAATTCACCTTTATCCTAACCAGTAATCAATTGTGAGTCGGTGAAAATCTTCAAGTCGTCTACACCAAGCTCTCTCATAATCTTCAAACCGGCTAGCAAAGCTTCATATTCGACTTGATTATTGAAAGCTTTAAGGTTAAATCGAAAGGTATATTCAGTCACTGTCCTTCGAAGTTGGTAAGGATGAGGCCGGCTCTACTTTCTAGAGCATTGGATTCTCCATCAATATGTAACACCCATACAGATTCTGATTTGATTTTTGAATTCTCAATTTATTTTGACTTGTTGTCAGATTTGTGATCAGATCTGTCATTGGGTACAGTGCACTCGATGATGAAGTCAGTCAAGATTTGGGCTTTCATTGATGGTCATGGATGATACTGTATATCGAATTCACTGAGTTTGATCATCTACTTTGCTATTCGATCAGAAGTATCTGGTCGATATAAGAT
>NC_025999.2:83889067-83920186 GCF_000442705.2 Elaeis guineensis
ATCGATTAACCTAAAGACCTAATCGGCTCGATGACTTGAGCCTGATTCACTTAAGCTAACCTATTTAGATCAATTGATCTATTGGTACTAATGTAAATAATTGAGATATAGTTATTTAATTAATTTTATTTGCTAATCTGATCAATTTATTGGTATCTAAGGAAAGCAACGGAGGGACCCCACCGATCTTTACTTACCAGATCAATTTGAAAGATTGAGTCTAAATAAGGTTGCTTAGTAGTTTGGTTTAGCCCATGCCAATTAGATTGATCATATGATGATTGATTAGATGAGACCTAAACCTAAATCTTTTCATTAATATTAAGTCCATAGGTCTTCCACTATTGTAAATATGCGGGCGTGCTACTAGTGTTGATTATTTTTGACTGATCACAGTGATTTAGTTGTGTCAGAAACACGCAACCACTCTATTAGCAAGAGTTACTTCAGGATAAAGATAGGATTGAGCCCAATAACTGTTAGATGATGGACCCAATGACGGCCTTGCACCTGTTTGTGAATGGTGGGTCAGACTTAATTAAAGAGTGTGGTCATAATAACTATTAGGTAAGCCCATATGACTTAAAGATCAAGTCGCTACAACATACTTAGAGAAGCATCTAGACAAAGAGTTATCCACGCATCAGTGTGCCATATTATCAATAACTGTTAGATGAGGTACATAACATTGGTGTGGACCATAGCACCCACTAAGAATCCAATTATCGCATCAAGATTTTTGTTTCTCACCTAGAGAGTGGAGATCCAAAAAGTTAGTGAGAGTTATTATTTGCATCTTAAAGTTTCTAGAAGTAAATATAAATTAAAATATAAAATCTAACTTGAATCTCTATTTTTGTAGTTAAACAATATCAGTCTCAAATCCTCTAACCCGCATCTTTGAATCCAATCATGACCAGAATAAACTATAAATATTGGCTAAGATACCTCAGAATTGTCCTGACCTCTAAAAAATTAGATCATGTACTCGACTAGAAATCCTTCATGTTACCAAACCGTCATACTGCAGAGCAAAGAACTGCTTATAAAAAGTGGATGGATGAATATAGTCGGATCAAATGTTATGTACTGGCATCCATGTTAAATGAGTTGCAAAGCCAGTATGAGCATATACCCACTGCTAGGGCTATAATTACTCACCTACAAAAGTTGTATGGTGAGCAGAGCTGTACAGCACACTTCGAAGTATCCAAAAAACTCTTCAATCTGAAGATATGCAAAAGGACAGTCAGTCTAGGAGCACTATATGACAGTAATCAAGGACATCGAGGAGCTTAGGAAGCTTAGGCTTGATATACAAAAAGAATTACAGATGGATTGATCTTTCAATCCCTTACTAGTTATATAGTTAATTTATTATAAATTTTTATATGAACAAACTTGATTTTACTATATTCGAACTGATAGATATATTGATCCTATGGAGAGAACCTGAAGAGTTCAAGGGCACTGTTTCCGTTGTGAAGCAGACTTCTTCAACCAAAGAAAGTTTGGTTGAATGAAGAAGAATAAATCCACTAAGAAGTAAAATAAAGAGAGCAAGCCAAAGAAAGATATTCCAAAGAAGGCTGAAGTAAGGAGAAAGTGTTTCCACTGTGATACTGACGACTACTGGAGGAGGAACTGTCCACTCTATCTTGGGAGCCTAAAGATCAAAAAGGGTAATAAATCTTTAGAAAGTATGCTCGTAATTGAATCAACCTTACAATTTCTTCTACTTCTAGTTGGGTATTGGACTCTGATTCGAGTGCTCATATATGTACCTTAATATAGGATCTAATAAAAAGTAAGAGATTGAGGAAGGTGACATGATCCTTCGGATCGACAATAGAGCAAAAATTACTGCAGAAGCTGTGGTACTTATCCTCTTCGATTATCGTTAGAATTTAGATTAGATTTAAAGGACTGTTATTTTATTCCTGTAGCTAGTTGAAATTGATTTTCGTGTCTGTGCTAGCATAGGATAGTTTTGAATTTAATTTCGATAAAATTTTTTATTTCATTTATTTACGAAATAAATTGATTGCATGTGATCTTTTAATTGACAGTCTATATTATTTGCATATTGATGCGAATGTAAATTTGAATGAGCAAATAGTGAGTGTCGTAGGTCAAAAGAGATCCAGAGATGAAATTAATCAGAAGTACTTATGGCATCATAGACTAGACCATATTGGAGAGTACAGGATAAATAAACTGAAAAAGGATAGGATCCTTAGCTCTCTTGATCTAAAGTCATACCCAGCTTGTGAATTTTGCCTTCGAAGAAAAATGACCAAATTATCCTTTATAGGATATGGAAAAAGGACCATCAAGTTACTTATCCTGACACACACCGATGTGTGTGGGTCATTTGATGTGCAGGTCAGAGATGGTTATAGCTACTTCATTACCTTTATCGATAATTGTCTCGATACGGATATGTGTATCTGATGAAACACAAGTCTAAAGCCTTTAAAAAATTTAAAAAATTTAAAAATAAAATAAAAAAATAAATAGGCAAATCCATTATGGTTTTTCGATCTGATCGAGGAGGTAAATATTTTAGTCAAAAATTTTGAGATATCTTAAGACAATGGCATAGTCTCTTAATGGACTCCTCCCAGAATACCTCAGCTCAATGGGGTATCCGAAAGGAGGAATAGGATCATATTAGATATGGTCAGATCTATGATGAGCTTCATTGATTTACCTTTATATCTTTGGGGATATGCCTTATTAACTGCAATTCACTTATTGAATAGGGTTCCATCAAAAATCTGTTCCTACCACATCATATGAGATATGGCACGGTAAAAAGCTGAATGTAGCTAGATTATTTAAGACTTGAGGATGTCCAGCTTATGTCAAGAGATAGATGACTGATAAATTAGAGGATAGATCTGTAATAGTTTGTTTATAGGGTATCCAAAAGAATCAATGGAATACTACTACTTCCATAAGATCACAATATGATTGTGAGTTAGAATATCATATTCTTAAAAAAATAATTTATCCAGGATGGTGGCAGTGGAAGGTTAGTTGAGCTTGAAGAGAATGTCTCTCAAGAGCAATGAGCTATACATCCTCAAGAACCAATCCATGATGAGCCAGTAGTTAATGTTTCACCTTCATCTCATAGATCAAGGCGATATCTGACATCGATTCTAAGAAATAGTTAGATGCAATGAAGTCAGAGATTGACTCGATGCATTCGAACCAAGTATGGATCTTAGTGGATCCATTTGAGGATAAAGTACCCATTGGGTGTAAATGGATCTACAAAAAAAAAATACTGATGGTAAGGTAAAGATCTATAAAGCTAGGCTCGTGATAAAAGGTTATAGTCAGTGCGAGGGTATTGACTATCAAAAAATATTCTCATCCGTAGTCATGCTGAAATCCATCTACACTCTACTTGCTGTTGTAGTGTATTATGATTATGAAATCCGACAGATGGATGTGAAAACTACTTTTCTGAATAGATATCTTGAGGAAGATATCTATATAGAGCAGCTTTTGGGTTTCATATATGGTGATGGTGATCACAAAGTCTGCAAGCTGCAAAGGTCCATATACAAATTAAAGCAAGCTTCTCAGAGTTGGAATCTTCGCTTTGATGATGTGATTAAATCGTTTGATTTCATTAAGAATGAAGAAGAATTTTGTGTATACAAAAGGATCAGTGGGAGCGCAATAACATTCCTCATATTATTCATAGATGATATTCTCCTTATTGAGAATAATATTCTCATACTGACCTCGATCAAAAGATGGTTGTCCCAGAAATTCTTTATGAAAGATCTAGGGGAAGCATCCTATATTTTTGGAATAAAAGTCTATAGGGATAGATCTAAAAGGATGCTAGATCTGTCACAAAAGCTGTATATAGAGAAAGTGCTGAAGAGATTCAGTATGAAAAACTCTAAAAAAAGATTTCTACCTTTTGGACATAGGAGTATGCCATACTATGCACTCGATCTGATATAGCTATTGCTGTAAGTGTTACGAGCAGATATCAATCGAATTCAGACTAGGAGTGTTGGATTGCTGTGAATACATCCTTAAGTACTTGAGAAGCACTAAAGATCTATTTCTGATCTTTAAAGAATAGACAGAGTTAGGAGTGGGAGGATGCATGGATGCTGATGATAGAATGTCTACATCAGGATGTATTCTTATGCAATGTTAGTTCGGTATGTTGGAAAGGTTCCAAACAACCAATCAATAGAAGTTGAGTATGCGATAGATGTATGGGATAAAATCTGATTTTATTGTTTGTTGCAGAACTGAATGTCATATCATTAGATGCTATGATAATGTACTACAAAGATAACGGTGCCATAGCCTTTGCTAAGGAGTCTAGGTCTCACTGAAAATCCAAGCACATAGAGCAGTGGTATATGTGACTATCTCGAAAAAAAAATATCGAGATATAAAGAGTAAACTCTGCAGATAACGTGGTAGATCCATGATAAAGTAATTATGCCAGCCAAAGATGAAAGTCCACCTTGAGAAGATGGACTTAGATTAGTGATCAATTGATTTTAATCCAATGAAAGATTATTAGATGTATGTCCTAGAAGTCAATATGGCTGACATATTGTAATAAATCTAGATATAATTTTATACTTAATTTTTTGATTTGATTAATAAAGGACAAGTTTGATTTCATTCAAGTATGATGTGTCCTTGAATCATCCATAGAATTAATATTTCGATACATATTCTCAAAGTGTTGAGAAGTAGAGACATATATATAATTTTTAAATGCTCTCAATTATAGTATCATCATGAAGACGGTGAATAATTTGGATAGATTGACACACAGATCGCTTCTTTCAAAGTAGATGAGTCTCTGATCTATAGTATAGAGATACTGAGCGATAAGTGCGGGTAGTTGCTAGAGAACTGTATGAGCGTGACTATATGAAAGATCACTTAAATTTTTACTCGATCATCAATAATTATCTCGATACTGTAGTTGTGTGAATGATCTTTGATCTATGATGGTATGACTGCTCACAATTAGGCTGCTAAAGTTTGACTGATACATAAACATGATCTCAATGAGTCTTTATAGTAGATGTTGACGACAGTTGGTCTACTGTAAGAGTAGGATGCACGTCTAGATAAAATCTATTGATCTTGATAGAGAGAAATAGTCCTATGAGATTTGACAGGCTAAGTTCGAGAGTCTGTGGCTACAGCAGTGTGATTGGTGGAAAAGAGTTTTCAAAAAGATTATAATTAGACTTGAGCTGATTGAATCTATCATATGACTGATGATGAGGTTTGACGATTTATCCATGACCTGCCATCTAGTCGGGACTCACGATAGAGGGATTGGATCATATGTAAACTACACATTGAGATTCTTTTTTGGTTCTACTGGATTATCACTATATACTGCTAGATGTCATTGGTGGATTGCGAGAGCTCACTAGGGTTGCTCAGGATCGACAATTCTTGATAAGTTAGAGTGGAATTGTTTCAATCCATTGAAAAGAGTTTCGATGATACTTTGATAGAGATCATTGTTTATCTCACTATCAGATAGAATTGAACCTATGGTGTCACACAACAAGGGGATTAGACCTGGAATAAGCAATTGGGCTTATAAAATCTCAATTGAATTTAAAAAAATTCTATTGGGTTCAGGATAACCTTGCTAGCATATGGTTGAACTTAATTTTCTCTTTATATTTGAATTTTTATTTGATAAGATTAATTCACGTTAATTATCTACTAATAACCTAAATGAATTAGATCTATTGGACTTCAATTGTTGGGTACCTAGGGTTTTGGATCAAATAAATTAAGGATTCAAACCTTTAATTTTCTTGATAGTTTTGATTGGGCGCCACTTGATTTGATCAAGTTGGGCATGCACACACTAGAGAGGGCATGTGGACCTGATTGGGATATCCCATGGCAGCCATGTGGTGTGTGTATTTGTGGGTGCAAGGGCTCCAAAAGTTGGTGCTGAAGGAACCAGATCTAGGATTTCAGGGTTAGATCTTGAAACTTTTCAAGATCTTGAAACTTTTTCAAGATAATACAGCGGAAGACTAAAATAAATTAAGATTTATTTTATAAAATTAGAGAATCTCTAAATCTAAGATTCTATTATATGACATTAAATCAGAAATTAAAACATATAGAGAATGAACTACATGTTGATCATATCAACATGTTTCTATGCTACATCTAATGTATGTAATAAACAATAGATCAGATTTATTACCTTGCAAGTTAGACATTCTAACCTTACTGATCCAGGCTTGAGGATGATGTTGCAAGCCACACACACGTCCGATCTCTAGGAGTCATCCACACGAGCTCACGAATCTCAATCAGAAGTCCTGCTCCAGAAAATCAGCACAATATGCTAGTACTGCGCTGATCTTTCTTCGATGGTTGATCAGGTGCCTCCTTCTTCTTGATTTGGACTTTTCCAAAGATAAGAAGTAAGAGGAGGAGTTTCAAATCTGAGATGCTTTCAGAAAATTCAAGATGGAGGAAGAAAAGAGATGAACACAACAACCCTAGAAGAAGACCCTCTTCTTCTTCTCTTTGCTCTTTCTAGACACCCTATCTTGTGTCTATTATATCTCCATGCCCCAACTTTCTTTTTCTCTAATTCTTGGATGCCCCAAAGGCCTCTCTTTGATCTATTTTTTACAAAAAAATCATAAAAAAATTTATTTTATATAGAGAGATGTGATAGAGTCCTTGTCTAGGTCAAATATCTAGTCAAGGTTTATCCAAACATGACAAGATAAGGGGCGCCCAACTCTTAGGTGCCCCTCCTTTTTGTGCATAGACCAACAGCAAAGAGTGCCTATCAAGCGCCATAAAAGCCATAAAAATCTCAAAAAAAATCTGAGTAAAATCGGTGCAAAAAGGAAAGAGTTTTGAATTTCTAAAACTCTATCTCATAGAATTTGAAATCCAAACTTATTCCTACTTTGATTTGATCCACAACCATCTTCCATGTAAGAAAAAAGAGAGAAAACCTTTTGGGCATGGTGAAGACTTGGGAGAAGATTTTTGTCGCACAAAATATAAGGGAATTGGCGTGGAATAAGAGAGGGGCATGGGGGGCTTATGTGGCGCAAGGTAAAATCCTAGTCTTACTAGGATTCTATCTTATGACTTGTTTTAATTTGGTTTCTCAAATCAAATCAAACCAAAATTAGATCAACCCATTTAAAATAGGTCTTAATCTAATTAAAAATCTAATTTAATCAGATTAAATTAGATTTAAATCTATTTTAATTTTTTAATCAAATTAAAAATTAGGTTGTCTCAAGTCCTAATTGAACTAGGACTAGTTTTTCCTTACACTTGGCTTATCCAATAAATCAATTGGACTTGATCCAATCAAGCCCAAACTAAATCTAATTAAATTATATTCAATTAGACTTAATCTCAGCCCATTGGCTTAATCAAATTAATCCAATTAGCAATCGAATTGCCAATCGATTTTTCTGCAACACTTGTACCAAGTTAAATATTAATCGTATTGATCATTTAACTCTAGAACGATTCTTAATCGTTGATCAACCATCCAATCGGATCGTAAACTCTAATGTGTGTGACTGCATAGGGTCAAACCTAAGTTGGTAGCACAGAAGTAAATTTCTATACCAATCGAAGTGATCATCTAGCAATGGTACCCGACGGTCGGATAGGTCGAATGTGTAGAACAACATCCTTAGAATCCATGCGGATATAGTTTCCATATAATTCATCCCCTTGACCAAAATGATCATAGGATACCTCAGAGTTCAACTGTCAACTCTAATCAGGTTGTCCATATTGTATTTCAAAATATCAAATCTATCTGATGGATTATCTTGGTCAAGATTTTGCTAAATTGAAATACAGCGACTTATTCTTCTCCAACTCTTGAAGTGGTCAATCCCATCTCGATCACACTCTGACCTTGCAAGTACTTGACTGTGCCCAGAAGCCTTCCATCACTGAATTAGAAATTCAGTTGGTTCAGTACCAAAGTACAGTGAGTTGCTTGTAAGTCACTGAGGCGATCTCAGATCTAAGGGACACTTATACCTATATCCCATCAGAGATATTCTCGACAACAGAATGCTCTGAAGTTGGTCACGTTCAATGATGATGTACCCTTATATCTCACCTGTATGTCATACCAGTATCTCCACACTCTTTGGTTAAGAGGACAACCAACCCATATGGTCTACAGCGACCTATGCTCGATAGAAGCTATCGTCCTTATTAACAGCCTATCATTTGGTCGTGAACAATTTTAAGGACTAATCGATAAATCATCTCTTTATCAAACTTAAATAGTCTTAAGGACTTCATCATAACAACGGAGTTCGTTAGAAGATGAAAACTTATAATGAAAATATCAAAAATATATTTTATTTATTAACAAATCAATTACAATACTTGGTTGCTCAACCGTCAATAGCTTGACGATTGACTTTTGGGATATATTTTTCAACAACTCCCACTTGTCCTAAAGCCACTCGACACAGTATCTAATACCCATCTTCGACTTGTGATTGTTGAACTCCTTTATCGCCAGGACTTTAGTGAAGGGGTCGGCCAGATTTTTCTTTTCGTCGATCTTCTGAAGGTCGACGTCACCTCGATCCATGATCTCCTGGATCAGGTGGAAGCAACGCAAAATGTGCTTCATCCGTTGATGTACTTTGGGTTCTTTTGTCTGAGCTATGGCACCATTGCTGTCGTAGTAGAGCAAGATCGGACCATCGAGGGAGAGTGCTACTCCGAGCTCGGTAATAAATTTTCTCAACCACATGCTTCCTTCACGGCATCCAATGCTACGATGTACTCCACCTCACAAACAGAGTCTGCCACAGTATGCTACTTGAAACTCTTCCAGTAGATGGCTCCATCATTCAGAATAAAGATATAACTCGACACGCTTCTACTGTCATCATGGTCAGATTGAAAGCTGGAGTCTGTGAACCCCATAAGTTTCAGATCTGACTCATCATAAACCAACCATTGGTCCTTAGTATTTCTCAAATACTTAAGGATGGCTTTAACCACTTTTCAGTAATTTTCTCCAGGATCAGATTGGTATCTACTCACTACTCCTAGTGAGTATGCCACATCTGACCTTGTACATGTCATGGCGTACATGATAGATCCCATGATCGAAGTATATGGGACCCTACTCATATGCTCTCTCTCTCTTCAAGAGTTGTCGGACAATCCTTCTTAGAGAGAGAAATCTCATGGCCTATCGGTAGATAGCCCTTTTTAAAATTTTCTATGCTGAACCTCTTCAGCACAGTGTCTATGTACGTGGACTGGGATAACCCAAGCATCTTTTTAGATCTATCCCTATAGATCTTCATCCCTAGGATGTAGGATGCTTCACCCAAGTCTTTCATGGAGAACTGCGATGACAACCAAACTTTTATTCTCTGTAGTGCGGGAATGTCATTCCCGATTAAGAAAATATCATCCACGTACAAGATAAGAAATACCACAACTGAATTATTTACCCATTTATAGATGCAGGGCTCTTCTCCATTCTTAACGAAGCCATACGTTTTGATCACCTTATCAAAATGCATGTTCCAACTTCAAGAAGCTTGCTTCAATCCATAAATGGATCTCTGAAGCTTGCACACCTTGGACTCATCTGTGGATGTAAACTCCTCAGGTTGTATCATATATACCTCTTCGGTCAACTCTCCATTCAGAAAAGCTGTCTTTACGTCCATCTACCAGATCTCATAATCCAGATGGATAGCTATTACAAGCATTATCCGAATAGATTTGAGCATTGCCACAGGAAAAAATATCTCATCATAGTCAATACCATAACGTTGACGATACCCCTTGGCAACCAGACAGACTTTATAGGTCTCCACCTTTCCGTCTGTACCCCTCTTCCTTTTGAAGACCCATTTACACCCAATGGGTTTAACCTCTTCAGGTAGGTCAACCAATGACCATACATCGTTGACCTTCATGGACTCCATTTCGGATTTCATGATTTCAAGCCATTTTTCAGAATCAGGTCTCAGCATTGCATCCATATAGGTGATCGGATCCTCATCATTCTCATCAAGTTCGATGGAATCACCATCTCGGACCAAGAAACCGTAGTATCTGTTCGGTTGATGCGATACTCTATCGGATCGTCTTAATGGTGCAGGTACATTGGGCTCCGGATCTGATCTAATCAAATCCGACTCAGGTTCAGCTGTTGGTGTCGGTCCTTCTACCTATTGAACTTCATCAGGTTCAACCTTAGAGGCAACGGTTCCTTCACCAAGAAACTTCTTTTCTAAAAAGGTTGCCTTAAGGCTGACGAACACCTTTTGTTCATCAGCATGGTAGAAAAAATATCTTTTGATCTCTTTGAGGTACCATATGAATGTGCATTTGTCAAACCTAGGTCCGAGTTTATTTATAACTAATCGTTTGACATAGGCCGGACACCCCCAGACCTTAAGGTGTGAAAGTGCTGGCTTACGTCCTATCCATATCTCATATAGAGTCTCAATTACAGACTTATTTGGAACCCTATTTAATAGATAACAGGCCAATTCGAGTGCATATCCCCAGAAGAATATCGACAAGCTGGCAAAACCCATCATGGATCGGACTATGTCTAACAGAGTCTGATTTCTCCTTTCAGACACACCATTATGCTGTGGTGTTCCTGGAAGAGTCCATTAGGAGAGAATCCCATTCTCTCCTAGATATGTGAGAAACTCATCAGAAAGGTATTTTCCTCCTCGATTAGACCGAAGAGTTTTAATACTCTTTCTAGTTTATTTTTCTACTTCACTTCAGAATCGTTTGAACATTTCAAATGAATCCGACTTATGTTTCATCAGATAGATATATCCATATCTGGATAGATCATCTGTGAAAGTGATGAAGTAGAAATATCCACCTCTAGCACTTGTGCTCATGGGCCCACATACATCAGTATGTACTAGGCCCAAGAGCTCAGTAGCTCTCTCACTTTTTTCAGTAAAAGGTGACTTGGTCATTTTACCAAGAAGACAGGACTCACAGGTTGGAAGTGATTCACAATTATTGACTTCGAGGATTTCCTCTTGAGTCAACCTGTTTATTCTGTTTTTGTTTATATGACCTAGCCTACCGTGCCATAAGTAGATATCTGACACACTATCTAATCTAGGGTGCTTGCCAGTAGAATAGACTACGTTAACAGGTTGTGATAATATATACACACCATTATTCAAATATCTACAAAAAATAGTAACATCATTCATAATGATATTACAAATTTATTTCTTTATTGATATTTCATAATCATTTTTGGCCAGAAAGCTTACAGAAATAATGTTTAAAAAAAAATTGGGACAGAAATGATAATCATTAAGAACAACGGTATGGGACTCAAATACAAGTTTCAAGATTTCTAATGCTAGAACTGGAACTGGTCTTCCATCTCCAACGTTCAGGAATCTCTTGCCTTACTCGAATCTCCTACTGACCTGCAACCCCTGTAACGAATTGCAAATATGGTAAGGGCTATCGGTATTCAATACCCAGTCAATTATATCATAAATAGAGAAATTGCAAGGAGTTATTATATAAATACCTTGCCCAGCAACAGCTTGCTGCTTTCTCTGTCTATTCGAGTCTAGGGAGGCAATATACTAAGGACAGTTCCTCTTTCAGTGCCTCCGCTTCTTGCAAAAGAAGCATTCAACTTGACTCTTATCGGGCTTGATCTTTTTGGTCTGGCCCTGCACTGATGTCCTAGCCTGAACTTGCACCTTCTTCATTTTTTTCTTCTTGTTCTTCTTCCCTTTCTTAAAGGGTCGAGAACCAGAAGACGAACCTCCCACTAAGTTCACCGACTCCTTGTAGAGTTGGTGATCCTTCTCAAAGTTCTGAAGCAACCCCAGTAACCCATGGTAGTTTACTTCAGACTTTGGCATTCTATAATGAGTGAAGAATGGGAGATAAGACTTGGGCAGTGAGTTCAGTATTGCATCTTTCCCAAGCTGCTCATGCAAGGAAAAATTGAGTTTGCTCAAATGCTCCATCAGCTCGATCATTTGTGACTGAACTCGTCATTTATGGCAGCCAGCATGATGCAGCGCACCATGGTCCAGTCACTGAGCCACTTCTTGTAAGTATCTCTGACTATTCCATGTGCATTGACAGCTGGCTCCTTAGGTGCAGGATCCGTTATCACATATAGGATCCGTTCATGCTCCAGAACTATCTTCAACTTTCGATATTAACTATCGAAGTTGGATCCCACCAATTTATCATTAGCCAACAATGATCGGAGTGATAGAAAAGTGGCCATATCTGCACAAAGAAAAATCATAACCTAATTAGTAATTATTCATTAAATTTAAAGATTTAAACTTTAATCAAAAGATTTCTCCCACTATTTTATTCGAATTGGTAGCCTCTAACTCTAATTCGAGGAATTATCCTAATTTTTTAGTGGGTACTAGAATCCACTTAGACTGCACACAAGCCCAACTTTGGTTGGCTAACCCATGTACATCTAAGGATAGGTTCATAACCAATTATTTCTCTAAATAATTTCTAGTAATTTTAATTTTACCCCAGTCCCTAATCAGTAGGCTTTGGCCTCCACTGAAAAGGTCTGGTTAGGTCCAACCATTAACATGACCATACTTGGCCCATCTAACCAATGAATGATTAGGTCCAACTTTGGTTGGCTAACCTAACCATCATTAAAAAAGATGCAGTCAAGAAATCATATTATAAATGATAATTCCATCAGTCGATAAGCACCAGACCTTTGGGCCTCCAATAATTATCCAACTGATGGACCCATTATCATCCACTTAATGGGAGGCTATGATCTAGTTATCACCATAACTATTTTATTTTAAGGATCTAATAATTTTAGAAGATTTAATTGATTTAGAGGATGAGGTCAGATGAACCAGCTTATCATGATCCTCCCATTGGTTTCATCAAGTCAGCTTAAGGGAGACCATTAAAAGAGTTGGTCTAGGAGTACCTAAATCAGTCACACTAATTTACCTAGCTGACATGGGTCAGCTCGAATAGTCAAGTGATCCAATCAAAATATAATTTCACCAAGAGGTCAGGTAAGTTCGATCGGTAGGAGGGTCTACCAAAGCTTGCCTTAGACACCATCAAAAATGGTCAGATAAGCAGGCTCCCAATTAAAAACCACCGATCTAATTTATCTTAAACACCAACTGATTTAATTAGTTTCGATTGGATCAACCTAACAGTTCGTGCTAGACCGCTTAGCCAAGAATCAAGTCCATTTGGTTCTCGTTAAAAATATGGACTTGACCAACTACAACTATTGTAATTGATCTAGAGAATCTTTGACCTAATCTAAGACAACAATTGATTAGATTTAGTCAATTCTCTAATTAAGTCCATCTTTAATCTAACCTTAGGTCTAACCTAATTAATGGACCTAATTCTCACTAACCCATTAACTCAATGTGTTATGGTTTGTGTCTTAGGTTCTTCAATTCACAATCTTAGAAGCTAATCAAAATAACTTCTTAATTCTTAATTAAGTTTTGGGCTGAAGGTTGGGGTTCGGCATTTTGAAAATAATTTTTATATTTGTAAAATAATTTTACAACATGGTTCCACCAACCAAGTTGCATGTTTGATTCATAATCAAGATGTAAATGAAATAAATATGAAACTACTTTAGATCTAATCTAAACAGGTTCATGTAATTGAAATAATTTTAACTTTAAACTGCGCAAATTTTTCAGACAAAAATATGATGGTTCTTTACGGAGGTTATATTAACAAAGAGATTTTATTTTAGATTTAAATATTTTTTAAATCTAATAAATCATAAATTTAATCTAGATCATATCTAATAAATTTATGATTAAAGATAGATCTACACGAACTAGGACAATCTTTGCACTGTAAGAGGTAAACCTTACAGCAGGACAACCTTGCAGTTCGTGATTGATCTAAAAATTTTAATTTTATATTTAATAATCAGATTATAAATTAAATCTAATATAAAAAATAATCTAAGTATATATAAATAATCATGTAATAAACAACCTGGCTCTGATACCAATTAAAGGAACCAGATCTAGGGTTTTAGGGTTAGATCTTGAAATTTTTTCAAGATCATGCAGTGGAAGACTAAAATAAATCAAAATTTATTTTATAAAATCAGAGAATCTCTAGATCTAAGATTTTATTACATGATTATTATATGGTATTAAATCAGAAATTAAAATATATAGAGAATGAACTACATGTTGATCATATCAACATGTTTCTATGCTACATCCAATGTATGTAATAAATAATAGATCAGATCTACTACCTTGCAAGTTAGACGTTCTAACATTACTGATCCAGATTTGAGGATGATGTTGTGAGCCGCACATGCATCCGACCTCTAAGAGTCATCCACACGAGCCCACGAATCTTGATCAGAAGTTCTGCTCTAGAAAATCAGCACAGTATGCTAGTACTATCCTGATCCTTCTTCGATGGTTGATCAGGTGCCTCCTTCCTCTTGATTTGGACTCTTCCAAAGATGATAAGTAGGAGGAGGAGTTTCAAATCTGAGATACTCTCAGAAAACTCAAGATGGAGGAAGGAAAGAGATGAACACAACAATCCTAGAAGAAGATCCTCTTCTTCTTCTCTTTGCTCTCTCTAGACACTCTATCTAGTGTTTATTATATCTCCATGCTCCAACCTTTTTTCTCTTTGATTTTTGGATACCCCAAAGGTCTCTCTTTGATCTATTTTTTATGAAAATTTTATAAAAAAATTTATTTTATATAGAGAGATATGATAGAGTCCTTGTCTAGGTCAAATACCTAGTCAAGGTTTATCCAAACATGGCAAGATAAGGAGCGTCCAACTCTTGGGTGCCCCCTTCTTCTTTTTGTGTGTGGACCAAATTTATTCCTATTTTGATTTGATTCACAACCATCTTCCATGTAAGAAAGAAGAGAGAAAATCTTTTGGGCATGGTGAAGACCTAGGAGAGGATTTTTGTCGCACAAAATAAGAGAGAATTGGCATGGAATAAGAGAGAGGGTGTGGGGGGCTTATGTGGCGCAAGGTAGAATCCTAGTCTTACTAGGATTCTATCTTATGACTTGTTTTAATTTGGTTTCTCAAACCAAATCAAATCAAAATTAGATCAACCCAATTAAAATAGATCTTAATCTAATTAAAAATTTAATTTAATCAGATTAAATTAGATTTAAATTTATTTTAATTTTTTAATTAAATTAGAAATTAGGTTGACCCAAGTCCTAAGTGAACTAGGACTATTTTTTTCTTGTACTTGGCTTATCCAATAAACCAATTGAATTTGATCCAATCAAGTCCAAATTAAATCTAATTAAATCATATTCAATTATGCTTAATTTCAACCCATTGGCTTAATCAAATTAAGTCAATTAGCAATCAAATTGCTAATCGATCCTCCTGCAATACTTGCACTAGGTTAAATGTCAATCGTATTGATCATTTAACCCTAGAACGATTCTTAATCGTTGATCAACCATCCGATCGGATCATGAACTCTAATGTGTGTGACCTCATAGGTCTGAACCTAAGTCGGTAGCATAGAAATAAATTTTTGTACCAATCAAAGTGACCATCTATCAATGGTACCCAACGGTCGGATAGGTCGAATATGTAGAACAACATCTTTAGAACCCATACGGATATAGTTTTCATATAATTTATTTTTTTGACCAAAATGATCATAGGACACCTCAGAGTTCAACTGTCAACTTTGATTAGGTTATCCATATTGTATTTCAAAATATCAAATCCATCTGATGGATTATCCTGGTCAAGATTTTGTTAAATTGAAATGCAGCGACTCATTCTTCTCCAACTCTTGGAGTGGTCAATCCTATCTCGATCACACTCTAACTTTGCAAGTACTTAACTGTGCCCAGAATCCTTCCATCACTGAATTAAAAATTCAGTTGGTCCAGTACCAAAGTACAGTGAGTTGCTTGCAAGTCACTGAGGCGATCTTAGGTCTAAGGGATACTTATACCTATATCCCATCAGAGACATTCTCGATAGTAGAATACTCTGAAGTTGGTCACGTTCAATGATGATGTACCCTTACATCTCACCTGTATGTCATACCAGTATCTCCACACTCCTTGGTTAAGAGGACAACCAACCCATATGGCCTACAGCGATCTATGCTCGATAGAAACTGTCATCTATATTAACAGTCTATCATTTGATCATGAATAATTTTAAGAACTAATCGATAAATTCTCTCTTTATCGAACTTAAATAGTCCTAAAGACTTCATTATAACAACGGAGTTCGTTAGAAGATGAAAACTTATGATGAAAATGCAAAAAATATATTTATTTATTAACAAATCAATTGTAATACTTGGTTGCTCAACTGTCAACAGCTTGACGATTGGCTTTTGGGATATATTTTTCAACAGGTACCTAAAAGATCTCTTAAAAGGGGTCAAATAACTAAAGGAATAAAGATTCCTAATGCAAGTAAGACTTGTATTAAGTGGTTGTTTGATTTTGAATAGGATTCAAATCTTATACCTATTTAAAGGGGCCTCCTTTAAGATTCCTTAGCATTGAATTCCAGCAGCCCATGCCTCCCTTCGAAGCTCTCCACACCCCCTCTCTCTTCTCCCTCTCTTCTCCCCTTGAAGTCCAACACCCAAATGGGTTGGGCATCCCATATCTCCATGCCCAAGAGAAGCTTGGGCATCCCCTTGCTTACTGATTTTTAGGTCTTGATTGCTTCATAATCAAGAAAAAAAAAATAAAAGAAGAAGAGAAGAAAAGATCAAGGAAAGGATCAAAGAGTTGATCGATCCAGGTTTCGTTCAGATTCATAGGCTGATTATTCTTAGAGAAGAAAGATCAACATCAAAGAGAGCTAATCCAGATTGATTCTAAATAGATACCCATAGAGATCAGATACTTACGTGGTTAAGAAAGAATCTACTCTCTTTCAGATCCAGAATTGAAGAAAAGAATTGCAAAGCAGGTATGTGATTCGATCATATATTCAATTTCAACATAAAATTCAGCATGTGTTCAATCTCAGCTTGTATTCTATATTTTATGCATGTATAATTAAGATTAAAAGATATTTTAATCTTCTATTCTATTGTATTGTTTAAAATTTTTTTTTTTGAAACATGCATGTATACCCCGAGACAAAAATTCCAACACAGCTAACTATCAATCGGTAAGCGGACTGACTGTCGGTAACTTTCAATCGATTTTTTTGAGGGCTACAAACCAACCATAACAACTCAATCGACTGCATGACCGATGGCTAGTTGGTATATCAGAGTCACTGATGATAGTCAGTCAGTATATCAAAAGCACCAACATACAATCAGTACGCCAAGATTACCGACGCACAGTCGGTATATCAAAATTTACACTTATGATACCACAATCATGAGAAACTACTCCACACCATGACTATTAGTGAGCATAAACTGCTTACTAACTCTATGATCATGGCCTGATAATGAAGGTTTACTACCTTTTGATAAAAATAAGCAGGATCCCATGTGTTCGACAATTACACCTAAATTGCCTATAAAGGAAAGCTAAGGGGACAATATTGGTAAGGCACTTTTAGGCTAAATCCTATTGGATTGTATTCTAAAATATCTGTTGTTCATCACTCTCCACTGACTTAAGCATCGGAGGGTCTCCATCGGATATAATTTTAGCCAGTGGACTTCTTTTGCAGGTTGCCCATCATCGGAGTCAAGTGCAATTGGAGATTGGCCGCAACAATAGAACACACACGATGAAGAGTTGCAAGATACATAAGCATGGATATGTGCCATGTATCGAAATCAGCAAAGAAGAAAAAATCAGGATTCTAATCACAGCCGTTTGAGTAGTGTATGTATAGTAGTCTACCTTTTTCCTACTTATATTTTTCCTTCTCCTTGAAAACTTTCTTGTTACAGTCGAAAGGGAGTCTCCATTCCTCCATTTCCTCTAGTCCCATTGTCCCTTCACTTTTTTCCAGCTATTTTTGCATCTTCCAAGGGGTACTCTCTCCCTTTCTTTTGCATTATATATTTCCTTCTGTGATTTCTTTTTCGTTCTCCAATTTTCTTTCATGTTTCTTGCCTCTTTGCTTTGTTTCTTTCTTTCTTTCTAATGTCAAATCCTACAAGTGAACTTGGGGGTGAGAGCCACCTGAGGGATCAGGGTGCTCGATCTCCTCCTCATTGGGAGATGCCTAGGGATATACCTTGATCTTCAACCAAAGCGAAATCTTCATCCCATCTTGGAGATTCCTAAGCTTGAAGGTCGGAAAGTCTGATCTTCCATCAATTCTCTGGTCCTACAAATGAAGAGTCCTTACTGAATGAGTCTGACTTGGAATGAATTCGAGAACAATATCACATTCCAAGCCGGTATTAGCTTTTGGTTCTAGGTCCAAGTGATGGAGTGACCATCACTCCAGAGGGACACATTGGCATTTATGAAGAATTTTTGGACTTCATTTTTCTCTCCACCCATTTACTTGTAATATTTTTGACCTATCGAATTGTCCCTACTCAAGTTGCCCTAAATTCGATCCGAATATTGTGTTCATTTATCATCTTTGCGACATCCTTCACATTGAACTGAGACCATCCTTTTTCTAAGCTCATTTTATTCTTTAGAAGCATCCTTAAGAGAGATGTTGGTGGTATTTCAGTCTCTGAATTCATCATCAATTTATCATCGGGCTCCCTTCTTCAATCCATGAGTAGAAGAATAGATTTTTCTTTATTTTGGCTAACCACCCTCAGAGTTTTAGCTGGATTTGAGTTGACCCAAGTCGATCACCAAATAACAATGATGTAGTGCTTGATAAGGACCAAAAAGATTTTTGTCTTTTGCATGGTGTCGAAATGCCTTCCCGACATCAGTTATTAACCGAGGAAAATTTGTATGATGCTGGGCCAAGCCCGATTAATTTTCTTGCTACAAATCAATTTTCTCATGACTAATGCATCTCTTTTTTATGTTTTTAGGCACTTTTTGTTTGGCATTGCAGTCATGAAGCCTACTATTGAGATGATCAAGAATGTGGTGAAGAAGAGATCAAGATCTTCTTGAGGAGATTCTTCTTGGGGAACTCCAACCTCGAAGAAGCAAAGGAAAGAAGCAGGAGTCCTCTAGAGTATACGATGATTCCAAAGCCAACCACAGGAACTTCATTACTAGTCCCAATGATCAAGGCTTCAAGCTTGGCCCCTATTAATGTTGAGGATGACCTCATGGTCATCGAGGTAGCTCCCATTAGAGCAACTCCACAAGTGCCTGCTCTGCCAGCATCTTTAGAGCTAGGCTCATCCCGTGCTCTCTTTTCACCTCTTTGGTGCTCATCCACACCAGAGTCTTCTACCGCACCTGTCGGACCGATGTTGGGAATGATTCAAGGAAAGGTGCCTCAACTCTTTTCACAGCCTGCTGACCACCCTCCTTTGGATCCATCCAAGAAGGGTTTAATTGCTTTGGGGATTAGAGTCTGGACCAACAACTCTGCACTCCATAACCTTCAGCTCGCCCACGAGCTGATGAAGATCACTGTACTGCCGGCTAGCTGATCGGAAAGAAAAGCTCATCCTTTGGATTAGATCATTTTTTACTTGTTTTGTGTCCCTTCTCGATGTAAGTTTTGCTTTATTTTTTCTCTTTCTTTGTCAATACCCTATACTTTATACTTTGCCATTTTCTTCATTCTTTTGTAGTTGATGCATAATATAACTACTTTATATGAGGGACTAACTAGTTTCGATCAGCTTAGTCATTCCTTGGAAGAAAGGACCCAGACCATCAAAGCTTGGGCCAAAGTCACCGAAGAGCTTCTCAGGGTTGCTAAGAGCAAGAGAAGAATGAAGAAGAAAGGGCGCAGGTTGAAGTCAAGCTCAATTCTACTTGGGAAAGAGTGGTCACGCTCAAAGCACAGGTGGCGAAAGAGAAGAAAGCTACCACCTTGTGCAAAGAGACCTTCATCGAGCTTAAGAAGGAGCTCGATCAATGCAAGCTGGCCATTGTGGCACCAGAAGAAAAGTGGGTCGCCGCCAAGAAGATTGCTAAGGTCACTGAAGAAGGACAGCCGCTACTATGGCTTTCGCTCAAGATGCCACTACTTGAGCGATCATTGACTTCAAGAATTTTCAAGATTTTGTAGAGGAGATTGCCTAAGGATCAGTAGAAGCTTACGAGCTGGGCTTCGAGGATTACATGGCATTGCTCATCTATATCCTGATGTCAACTTAAGAAAGATTAGAGCTTTGCAGGAGGCCAAAGAGGAACCTGCCATAGCTTCGACTGAACCGAAAGTTACTACCAAAGTGAGAACTGAACTTGCCACCTCCACTACCCTCGAGGCCCAGACTTAGGATGTTTTTCCTTTTCTTTAGTTGTTCTTATTTTTACTTTTTTATCCTTGGTATTATTTCAAGCTTGTAAGAACATCTTTCTTTAGTAATGAAAATTTTGTTCTCGATTTCATTCATCGCTTGTTGTCAACTTGAAAATTTTTGATTAAGTCAAATTTTTCCTAAGTAATGTAGTCAATATTTCACCGAGTAGCTTTTATAATTGTGAGGACTTGTATTTGGGTAGATGTCAAAAAAAATCAATTCATAGAGAATTGAGATATTGAGTTCAAACTCATATCTATATGCTTTGTGGTCGTCAATTCCTCGATAAAATATAGCAAGGCCTCAGATTTTTTTTTTCCTTTTCTTTTCTTTTGAGTGGTTGGATTTCAACCAACCTTTTTTTTCATCGGGCTCTGGTTAATTTTTACCCTTTTGTTGTTGGATGTAAGCCAACCATCTTAGTCAATTATCTTCTGACTATTGTTTTGATTTTATGATCGTGTATTAGCTGATCAATTTAGTGGGACCATCATCGACTATTGTTTGTAAGTTGTCATCGGTCATATAGGTATTCATAAGTTGATGAGAAGATTTACCCAAAGTTTACACAATTCATGCAAATATTTTATTCAATGATAATATAAAAGAAACTTACTGGTAATACTTCGAAGTTTTCAACATTCTAAGTTTGAAAAATTTTAGAGCCATCAAGCTTTTCAATTTTGTAAGCTTCTCGTCTAAGTATATCCTTGATTCTATGAGGACCTTTTCAATTCAGAGATAATTTTTCTTGCTCTGTTGGTTTGAAAATTTTAACTAGTCTTAAGACAAGATCTTTCTGGCAAAAAATCTTTGGTCTGATCCGAGCATTGTAGCAATGAGCCACTCATCATTGATATAACACCATTCTCATCTAAGCTTATCTCTGAGTTTCTTCAATGAAGTCGTGGTCGTAATGTTCTACTCTAGTCGTCAGAAGATCAATCTCTATATGAATTTTAGCTTTAGTTCCAAATGCTAGATTGAATGAAGACTCTCTGGTTGAAATCCATGGAGTAGTTCGATAAGCCCACAAGACACACTATATAGTTCTTCTATCCAAAGTCATTTAGCTTGACTCAACCTCATTTTGAGATCCTATAGAATAGTTCTATTAATTACTTCAGCTTCTCCATTTGATCGTGGATGTCCAATCGAGATAAGCTTATGAATAATATGAAGTTTTACACAAAATTTCTTGAATTTAGAGTTGTCAAATTATTGTTCGTTATCTGTGACGATAGCTTGTGGCAATCCAAAATGGCATGTAATTGGTTTTCAGAGAAAATATATCATCTTTTTCTTCATAATTTGAGCTAAAAATTCTGCCTCAATCCATTTAATGAAGTAGTCAATTACCATAATAAGAAACTTTGGTTGCCTGGTTGCCTATAGGAATAAACCGAGAATGTCAACTACCCACTGAGCAAAAGGCCATGGTTCTGTAATCAGAGTCAATGGATTTGCTGGTTACCATTGAATATTAGCATATACCTTTGACAATGGATCATATTTTCGAACTAAGTCTATAGCATCCTGCTGCATCATAAGCCAATAATATCCTTGTCGTAGTACTCTGTAGGCTAACGATCTGTCTCCTAAATAATTTCCACAGATACCCTCATGCACTTTTTAGAGAGTATAATTGGCCTCAGAAAGCCGAAGACACTTGAGCAAAGGTAACGAAAATAACCTCTTATATAATTTTTCTTCCAAGAGTGCAAATCATGACACCACCCACTTTAATTGTCGGGCTTCTAAAGGGTCATCAGGGAGGACTCCATTTGTTAAATATTCAATGATAGGGTCAACCTAGCTCGGCTTTGGACCTTGTTGGGAGAAATTTCACGTGGGCCAATGATATGAAAAGAAATAGAGCTCAAGATATCCAAGCATTGTGGGTCCGTCATAATTTTCATCGAGCTAGTTTCAACATCTATCCGATCGGTGCTTCACACTATGAGCAGATGAAAGCTCGTCGGTCTACCACTCGGCAATCCTCATGCATAATGGCTGATATTTTCTCATCAATCAACTCCTATAGCCCAGGCTAGCGAGTCGACAGTGTGTTCGAATGGCCAGTTCAATCCCATCAGAAGATGATCATTGGTCGATCATGTCAAGCCAACCAACCTCTCCCTTTCGGGCAGGCCTCTAGCCTTTAGCTTTTCTATCTGATGGCGACACAAGGCGACCGACTCCTAGTCGTCGCCGATCAGTCTTCATCTCGACGGCAACTTAATTCAAAATTCAATGCCTACTAGGAGACAACTGTCGTGAAGCTGATTAGAAAACCGCAACCGTCACATCCCAAAAATCTCGAGCGATAGTCTCGTCATCTCATGCAAATCGCATCCTGATTAAGTAGAATTGTGCCAACTAGCTTGCCAACTGAAGCTCCTTCCCTCCACCATAAAAGAGGCTTAAAGAGGGTCCCAAAAAAGATATACCATTATTCTACCTCTCACGCTCCTCTATCTATTGAATGAGAGTTCTAACTTTAGTGTCGAAGGGTCCTCACTGGAGTAACCTCCGATTCGGACTTCTGTGCACGTCACAACCCCGGGATGCCTACTTTGCCATCCACTCCAACACCTCGATGCCGTATGAATTCTCATACTAATAGATTGATGCTAGAGGAAGGATCTAACCTATTTGGAATTGTGCACATCGGGAGTAGCAAACAATCATGCCACCTAAGAGAGTTTCATCCTACCAAACCAATGCCACCACCTCTCGACTGACGGAGACTCAGGCCAACAATCGAGTACAATCATTGGTGGTAGAAACTCCTCCACCTCTCCAGCTGGCATTGGTCACGACGGACCAGTTCAACCTGCTCTTTCAGTAGGTCTAGACTTTGATGGCCACCATCCAAGTGATTTAGGCCATCTTTGTGCTCTCGCAGATGGTGCCGCAGTCTGATCAAGCTACCCCTACACCTCCTTCAATAGTACCACTACTGAATCCGACTTTACAGCTGCCACCACCACCAGAACAACCACGGACATCCTTGCAAAGCCCGAAGAGGAGACAGACCCGCCAGAGCCACCCCAGAACCCTAGAATTAAGAAGGTGGCGATCTTCGAGTCTCCGATAAGATCATGATTCAATCCTTGGTCGGCGATCCCCTCAGCACTCTGAAGCCTATACCACTTGAGACCCCATGCTCGAGCGATGGCTTTAGAAACTTGATCAGTGGATCGATGCGACTCGCAATACCTCCTCAACACCTTATAATGGGTTCGACAGCAACCCACCCTTCGATTCGAGGATCATGTAGGAGCTACTTTCTCGATACTTCAAGGCTCCATAATTTAAAATCTATGATGGGACTGTCGATCCCGTCAATCATCTTGAGACCTTCAGGAAGGCAATGCTCCTCCATGGAGCAACCGATGTCATTCTTTATCGAGCCTTTTCCATAACTCTAAATGCGACAGCCCGACATTGGTATTTTAGTTTGAAGTGTACCTCGATCCATTCCTTTGAGAAGCTAAGCCGATCTTTCGTCGATCATTTTGTCAGTAGTCAACGTCAGCAAAAATGTTCTGACTATCTCTATATTGTCAGGTAGAAGAAGGTCGAGTCGATCCGAGCTTTTATCAACCACTTCAATGCGGCCACCTTAAAAATCCATAATTTAGATCAATCAATCATAATATCCGTGATGATGAGTGGACTTCTAAAGAATGACCTTAAGAGGTCATTAGTGAAGATCTATTCTCAGGACTATCTCGATATGTTGGCCCAAATGGAGAAGTACATCCGCACGATGGAGGTCTTCGTTGAAGATGAAGCCCTCGCTAGCTTTGCAGTGGGGGGTAAGCAAAATAAAGAGCACTCTCCAAGGTGGAAGGAGAGAACCTGGCAGTGCTCTAGGTCTCCATCTCGAAAGTCAGAAAATGGGACCCCTTCTCGAAACTGCCCACTCCAGAGCCCTCAAAGAAGAGATCGGTGCACCTCACTATCAAAGAGGTACAATAACTTCACCCCACTAAATGCATTGAGGAGTCAGATGCTGATGGAAATCAGGGGATAGCTCCCAGAGGCAAGGAGGCTATGGACGCTCTCAAATTAGAGAAATCCAAATAAATACTGTCTGTACCATCAAGATTACGATCACAACACAGAGGAGTGTATTCAACTTCAAGATAAGATCAAAGATTTTATCAGGCATAGTCATCTCGATCGATTCATCTGACGAAGGTGGGAACAGCGAGAAGAGTGGCAGAGATCCCCTAGGCTAATAGAACAATCATAGCAGACGGGACCACAGGATGACCAACCCTCAACTGGTCTAATAAGTACCATCACTAGGGGCCAACATAGTGGAGGAGCCGATGGAGATGAAGGAACGGCCAAAAAGCAGAAAACTGGAGAACTGATAACTTTTACTGAAGAGGATGCCCAAAGAATTCAGTTCCCACACAATGATGTGATCGTTGTAAATTTAAATATTATAAATTATGATGTACGCTATATCCTGATTGATAGGAGAAGCTCTATCGATGTCTTATTTTATGATGCATTCTCAAAGATGGAAATACCTAATGATCGGCTGGGGAGAATAAATTCCCCACTTATCAGATTTACTGGAGACACCATCCTCATGGAAGGAGTCATCATGCTACATGTGAAAGCTGGCCGATTTCCTATCCAATCCACTACCTAAGTTGACTTTCTGATCGTTCAAACACCCTTGACCTACAACGCTATCCTCAATCAATCAGGTCTGAATGCACTCCAAGCTATCGTCTCCACATACCATCTGAAGATAAAATTTTCAACAGTATTGAAAGTCAGAGAAGTCTGTGGAGACCAAGACTTAATGCACCATTACTATAACATTGCTCTTCAAAGAGCTCGACCTGTCGAGTCATACTCGATTGAGGGGCTAGGTACCCACGACGAGCTGGCCAAGGAATGTAGAGAATCGATCAATGACCTCATTTCAGTTCCCTTGGCAGATGAAAATTAGGAGCATACAGTTTAGATCGGATCAAGTCTAGATCAGGATCATACACTTTGATCTGAAAAATATAGGTACAACTTATCAGCACCTCATAAATAAAATCTTTAGAGATCAGATTGGGCAGAACATGGAAGCATATGTGGATGATATGCTCGTCAAGAGCAAGTCTGCAAGAACCCACATCGACGACCTCGAAGAAGCCTTTACTACCCTACAGAAGTACAAGATGAAGCTGAACCCAGCCAAGTGTGCTTTTGAAGTGACGTCTAAAATGTTTCTAGGCTTCATGGTGTCTAGTCGAGGAATAGAGGCTAACCCAGAGAAGATCAGGGCTATGCAAGAGATGGCTCCTCCAAGAACGATCAAAAAGGTACAATACCTTATGAAAAGAGTCGTTGCTTTGAACTGGCTTGTCTCAAGATCAACTAAATGATGCTTTCTCTTTTTTCAAGTTCTAAAACAACCAAAGAACTTTCAAAAGACTGAGGAGTGTCAAAGAGCTTTCGTCGACCTCAAAAATTATCTTGGTTTCGCTCTGCTGCTCGATAAGCCTGATCTTGATAAAGAATTATTTTTATATCTTACTATTTCACCTATCGCTATGAGTGCAATGCTGGTGCAAGAGTGGAACAAAATTCCAAAATCGATCTACTATATCAGTCGAACCCTCAGAGATGCGGAGACTCGATACTCGAAGTTAGAGAAACTAGCTCATGCTCTTCTTATTGCAATCCGAAAGCTCCGACCTTACTTTTAAACTTGCACTATCATCCTCTTGACGGACCAACTGATAAAGAGCATCCTCCATTGACCTGACACATTTGGATGGATTGTAAAATGGGTGATTGAGCTCTCTGAGTTTGATATCTAGTACCAACCCCGATAATCTAGCAAAGCTCAGGTCTTGACTGACTTTGTGGCCGAGTGCACCATTCCAGATGGGCCAATTGAATAGGAAGAGGTCATGTCATGTGTTCAAACCGACGAGGGCCCTTCAAAAGCTAATTATGATTCCTGAGTGATGTACGTGAATGGCTCATCCAACTCCATTGGATCTGGGACAGGACTAATCCTCTCAAATCCAGAAGGAACAATAATGAGTATGCCTTGCACTTCAAATTTTTAACAATAAATAATGAAGCTGAATACGAAGCCTTGGCTACAGGACTTTGAGTAGCCAGAGAGCCGGAGATATAAAATCTGAAAGCTTGTAGTGATTCCCAACTGATCGTCAGACACATTCAGAGCAATTATGAGGCTCAAAGAGAAAAAAAAACATGATGAAATACTTTCAAAAGATCAAAAACCTGGCATCTGTATTTAAAAAATTTGAAATTTAACAGATATCCAAATCAGAGAACTCTAGGGCCGACCTATTGTCTAAGCTGGCGACATCAGCACCACCTAAGTTACCTAAGAAAACTTTCTTTAAAGTGATGGGCTGACCAAGTTTTGAAGAGCCGACAACCATAATGTGGATAGACGAAGAACCTTCCTAGGTTGACCTACTTATCAGTTATCTTAAAGATAGGATGCTACCCACAGATCGAAAGAAAGCTCGAAAGATAAAGTATCAATCATCTAGATATCTTCTCCATAAAGAGAAGCTATATAAGAGGTCTTATTGATTGTCTCTTCTTAAATGCTTACGACCATTCGAAGTCGACTTTGCACTCAGGGAGGTGCACGAAGGTATTTGTGGGAATCATATTGGAAAGAGAATATTAGCTTACAAATTCTTTCGACAGGACTACTATTGGTCGACAATGCAAAAAGATTTCGAAAACTATGTCATGCAGTGTGATAAATATCAAAGGAACTTCAATATACAACAACTGCCCGTGGTGCTGATCACCCCTATTTACGCCCCCTGGCCTTTTGCACAATGGGGGATAGATATCCTTGGCCCCTTCCCACAGGCTTCAAGTCAATGCAAGTTCATGCTCGTCATTATAGACTACTTCACTGAATGGATAGAGGTCAAGCCACTGGCCCGCATCACTGAAGCAAGGAGGATAGACTTTGTCTAAAAATCTATCATATGTCTGTTCGGACTACCTCAGTACTGATCACCAACAACGGACATCAATTCACAGGAGATAAGTTCGAAGAGTTTTGTGAAGAGCATGGAATCTCACATCATCTTACTTGTATCGCCCATCTTTGGACTACCTCAATACTGATCACCAACAACGGACATCAATTCACAGAAGATAAGTTCGAAGAGTTTTGTGAAGAGCATGGAATCTCACATCATCTTACTTCTATCGCCCATCTTCAGGCCAATGATGAAGCTGAGGTGACAAACTAAACTATCCTATGAGGCCTGAAGACAAGGTTAGATAGGGTAAAGGATCTTCGACCAATAAGCTCCACCACGTGCTTTGCGCATATCGGACGATGCCAAGAGTTCCACCAGGAGAAACTCCTTTCGGCTTGGCCTTTAGGATAAAAGTAGTAATCCTAGTTGAGATTGGGGTCCTGTCAGCATGAGTTGAGAACTATGATGAGTAGACCAACTCGGAGAGGCTGCATGCTGACTTAGACATGCTTGAAGAAGTTCGAAAAAAGACGTGTATTTGAATGGCAGCCTACCAGCATAAAATTGCCCAACACTATAACTCCAAGATTTAGAACAAGATTTTTAGGGTCAACGATCTAGTCCTATGTAGAGCGGAAGTTCCTTGACTAGGGGAGCGAGACAAGCTAGCCCCAAACTGGGAGGCATTGGGATTTGATGTCTCAAAATTTGACCTACAAGAGCCCAAGATGGAGAACCCATGCGGGAAGACCCATGGACATGAGAGGTGGGGCCTGAGGGCCTGTAGGCTCGATCTACAGGTCAGTCGGGGCCCAGGCCTGTGGGCGTGGCCCGGCCAGGTGCAGCTCGATGTGCGAGTGCACGACCTAGCACACAGGCAAGCTCAGCACATGCGAGCTGGCCGCAGGCGCACGGGCATGTGCGGGTTGGCCTAGCGGATGTGCGGGGTGCAACATCCATTTTCAGCATATTTCGCATAGTCCATCGTGGACCAATGCATTTCACTGCTGCATTTCTCACAGTCCACTATGGTGCACAGAGGCCAGTGCGCGATCTAATGATCGAGGAGGATTCATGAGCTAGATCGGACAGCTTGGAGGCTTGATCAGGCATGCAGATACACGATCTAATAGTCAGAAAGGTGTGCGATGAAGATCGGATGGTCCAGATGTATGTGGAGTCCGATCACTAGTGTTTCTTCGATCAACAGTAGGTTTTGGGATCTATAAATAGGTTTGACAGTCATGGAGCATTAGAGTGTGCAGCTGACAGAGTAGACATAGGCAGAGCACCGACAGAGGGTTGATGGAAGAGCAGAGTGACAGCAACAACCGTGTGAGTGGCTGTGAGGCATGATGTATTGTCTTGGATCATAAAAAGCATCCAGGGACATCGAGGACCCTGGCACTAGCAAGCTTGTGAGAGGATCTCTTTGGAGAATTTTGTGAGAGCTTTTGTGAGGGTGAGTGCTTCTTGTTGAGAGAGATTTTTGTATGAGAGTTGAGAGTGAAAGTTCTCCTCTCGTACTTGTTTCTTTCTCATAGTGAAGCTTGCATACCCTATGAAGGTAACACTTAGGCTGATCCATGTATTTGATTGTATTCTCATTTTATCTCTTCCTTCTTTCTGTTGTAATGAGCGGTATCAGATCCTATCCAATAGGAGGATCCCTATCAGATAAATGAAGTCATCAAATCTGAAACTTACTGGCTGAAGCAACTAGATGGAACCCCACTCTTTCGATCATGAAATTCAAAAAATCTCCACATATACTACCAGTAATGTATCACACAACTCTCCTCAATAAAGTTTTTATTCTTCAAAAATTATGATTTCTTATTTGTTTGTCAACTCACAACTATGAAAAATCTGAAGGAGCCTTTGATCGATTTTAAAACATGACAGCCTTTAATCAACCTAACTGAAGGAGTTTTTGATCAGCTTTAAAATAAGATAGCCTTTGATTGGCCTGCTTGAAGAAGCTTTTGATTGGTTTTAAAATAAGACAATCTTTGATCGACTTGAATAAAGAAATCTTTGATCAGTTTTAAAACGAGATGGCCTCTGATCGGCCTAACGAAAGAAAGATTGCCAATCAAAAGTAAGCACACACACATGACACATGAGGAGAAGTAAACTAACTTTTCATCGAGATATTTACAAAAGACATCACCCCAATAAAAAAAAAAGAAAGAAAGGAAGAGAAAAAGAAGAAAAGAAAAAAGGATGAGGAGTAAGAAGGAAGAGAAAAAAGAAGAAAAGAAAAAAGGATGAGGAGGTCACTTCTCATCCGAAGGGAAGGCCCCCACCTCCTCATCACTACTATCAGGGAGGAGGTAGTGGAGGTCTAGTTGCGGCATCATCCACCACAAGTGGGCCTTACAGTCTTCGAAATCGAAGATAAAGATGGTGGCAGCAATATCAATGATATCCTCCTCGAATACCATCGAGGCCTTGTAGTTCTGGATGCAGCGCTCATAGATCGCATGAGGGTTTCACTCAGTAGAGGGGACACCATCACCCTTGGTAGGTAGCAACAGCAGTGGGGCAGACGATGAGGAAGACTGGCTGGACCCTTTCCCCTTTGCCTTCCTCGACGAAAGGGCCTTCTTTGTGGCGGCCATCCCCTCCTTAACCAGGTCCTTAATGGATTTCTTGGAAGGCAACATGGTGACAAAGGAGAGGGAGAATTTTAGCAAAAGCTATGAAAAATAAAGGATGGAAGATGAAGTTCTCGCCAACAAGTAGGCCCCTTTTATAGGCATGAGCGCCCGCACTAACTGTCAATCGACAGCTTTGATTCTGTGGCTGCCCCCTAGGCCATTAATGGCACACCTTCTCAACTTTGAAAGTCAGCTCAGGTGGCGCTTCGCAGATTGAAACATTATCATGTGGTACACTCCTACGAACCCGATGTCCCTTCTCAGATTTTATTCCATCGGAAGGAGCAACGACTGTTATTACCTATGACCATCACCCAATCTAGTTGAATTCATCTTGAATACGTCAGGAGTTACGAAGCATTAAAACAATGACCACAATCAATACATGGGACATCTAGCAGGAAAAATGTCGATGAGTTCTCATTCAAAGTATGAAACAGCCCATGTCATTACCAAGTAAAAGGAAAAGGCAATGAAAAATAAGATTAGTCATTATTACATTCATATGATCTATCATGACTACAGGGACATCGTCACTCTGAACTAATGATAATAGAGATTGTTACATTGACCCACGATGAGCCCTGACCTCCAAAGCTTCATCGAGAGCTTCCTCGTGGATCTCCTCACCACTGGATCTGAGCTCACGAATCTCCATGCCCCGAGACCTACCTGGGAGGGTGGAGGGTTCGGCATTGCCTGTGGGAGAAAAGCTAGAGAGATCAAGTCTCGAATGTGCTACTTTGATTCGATTCTTGCATGACCAAAAATCAGCTGTATAACCAGCGTCGAACATGCATCGGACAGTATCACCTGGAGATGTGGGGTCAGCTAGTCCCCCTCCGACCAAGCCCTCGGATCCTGCAAGTGCCGACTAACCTTTCATTGGCTTATCTTTGACGATCGCGACTCTGCTCCCTGATCATTCAAGTCTGGAAAGCCTCTTCTAAGTAGCATGAAGCTTTATCTGCAGTCACGCCACATGATC
>NC_025999.2:83920286-83941347 GCF_000442705.2 Elaeis guineensis
GACCCATCCTTTCTTTCAACCATTCTAGATTAACCTGGGATATCAACAATAAAAGCATTATCTGAAGCTGTCCAAAAACATCATCCAAATTAGTTAATAAAATCTTAATGGATCAAACAAACTTTTACTAAAGAAGTTAGACAGAAAATGACAAGGCTCATCAAAGTTTACATGCATCTCCTGATGTAGGACAACCAAGAGAAGAGACCTTGTTAAGGTTGAGGACAGGGATACATTTGTTGCTGGAATTTCAGGTAACGACCTGAGTTTTCAATAAACTAAGCGGAAAGAGTAATGTTCTTGAAGAAAACAGACAGTGCATGAGTACAATCTAAGCTACAGTTTACTAGTTTAGGATTCTAGTATTTAAATTGGATTTTAAGGGTTTATGCACTTGAACAATTGAAATCAAATGCTTGCTCAAATTTCCTGGAAAAAAAAAAATCTGAGATGCATGTGATATGAAACATCTATGGGAAATAAAATTTACCTTTTTGAAAAAGGGTGGACAATGAGTAGAAAAAAAATCAAAAGAAGAGAAGGAAAAAAAAACTAAAAGGACAAAGGGTAACACCGGACTCACTCAAGGACGTAGGAATCACACCTGGGGTTTGTTGTTTTGCACCTCTCTTGCGGAATCACACCATGAGAAAAAAACCAAAGGATTCATCCCTTTCTTCATTAATCCATCATCCTCAACTGTTATATAAAACATGAAGATCCCTATTTACACCAAAAAAAACTCTAATAGGATCTTTTGATTCCCTAAAATAAGGCTGCAACTTAGGCGTCTTGGGTCAGATTAAGGGCAACTGCCAACTGTAAACCAACACCACCTCCATATCCTCCAACCCTAACCCAGCCCAACCTAGGCTCGGATTTGAATTTCTCTAAGCCAATCCAACCAACCCCATTTAGCTTTAAATTCATGTTGGGTCAGGCTAATCAGGTCAAGCTGAGTTGTGCCATGTTAATTAGGTTAGATCTGACTGAATAGGAATTCTAAGATAAAAGTTTGGGATGGTATTGTTAGATCAATATTCATTGAATCGAGGCCCCAACCATTCATCAATTTTATTGGTACATTTACATAATTTAACAAGATCAAAGTTATGATAATAAAAATATACAAATAAACTATATGAAACAAAAATATGGATTTTCTATTTATATATATATTGGGTTGGGTTACCATGGGTTTGCTGGGTCAGCTTCAAGTTGGGTTGAAGGTCAACCCTGACACCACCCTACATGAGGTCAGCTTGGGTTGGCCGGGTCAGGTTCAAATTGGGTTGAAGGTCAACCCTAACACCACCCTACATAAGGTCGGGTTGGGATATTTGTGCCCAAGCACAACACAATTTTATAAAACCTCAACCTAATACCACCCAATGAACAGGTTGGGAAAGTGGATTTGGGTTGAACTCAACCCAAGTTGTACCCCTATGCTAAAATATCCCCATAAGTTGTGATTACTAACTTACTATTATAGTTACTATAGCATGAACAATACTGCAGGAATAGTGCCATGACCAAAAATTAGAGCTATGATGATGTTAAACAATACCTAACATAACTTATCCCTTGCTTCAGAATAGCCCACAAATAACTAAAAAAAAACAAAAACTACAGAAAATTGACTACTAAAATTAAGTCTTAAGGAATTATGTCTTTCTACCCTTTGTCATGACATGATTTGGGATCTCATTCACGTCTACCAAGGAAGAACTCATCTCCAGTTATATTACAACAAAGATGTAACTACACTGATTAATCCTCTGATTGATTGTTAACTGGTGATGGATACCCCATAGTATTTCTAAAACCCTCTTCTAGGTTTGAACAGCATGACTGGCAATCTTCTTGACTCGCTGCTGGAACAAATTAGGCATGTCAAATCAATTGAAGACAATTGTGTGTTGGAAGATTTCCCATCAAAAGAAACTTCAACAACCTCCTTGAAAACTATACCTGCAAACAATTCTTTAGAAGCAACATTAGAAACTTGATTATCCTCATAATTATCATAGAACTCTTCTTGAATGACAACTTGCTCAAGCCATAATGGATCTGGTGACGTGCCATCCATGGAAGCCTGAAATTCATTAACTGTCTTGATTGTAGATTCATTACGAATTTCATCTGATGGTAGAATCACTCACTTGGACCCTTGTTTCCCCTCATGTTATAATGATCTTGTTGTTGTCATCAATCATTCAGACAGAAAATTTATTGGATCCTGAATTGATGCAGTCTTCTGTTATGTCTTTTTTGTGCACTTGGCCAAGTCCTCGGGTTGTCAATGATGTGACACTTTATTTTATGTATCCTAGGCAGCCGGTGCCGTGACACACTGCATTTGCTGTACACATACAACTATCCTAACTTGGAATTGTTATGATTCAGTCTGCTTACAATACTTCTACAAGGCAGGTAATTGAAGGCTCATAGAGAATTCAACATTGCTTGCAGTTTATTGTGCATTTTGATCAATAATTCATCACCTCGTCCTAGTGTTAAAAGACCTATATCACTATGATACCACTTACCAGGACTGCCTTTGATGAGGGGTTAACCTAGGCTTTGATACGAAAATGATGCAGAATGGGCCTACAGGGAAGACTTATATGCCCTATGATGAAGCAAACACAAAATGCCAGCTATCTAATATATATACTAAAATGGAAGCCCTGCTTACACAGGGCTCTCAATTCGCCATATTGTGGACAAATGAAATTTAATTCCACATAAATAAAATTTAGTCCAAGGAATACACAGCTTACAATTCCACTTCATAATGTGATAATTGATTGACACTACATGCTCTCATTCAAAACAAATCATTAATGGCAAGAAGCATATCTTTCTCACCATTTCTCAAAAATAGTTAACACCATGTTCTCGCATTCCAAGCACATCATTAATGTCCAGAAGCATATCTCCCATTCCAAGGATTCAAATTCTCCTTGCATTCCACATTGTCGTCATCAAAGATCATTAATGACAAGAAGCAAACATTGAACGCCTTTTAAAAAAAGAACACAGTCATTTTTTGTCATGGTTAACACTTCCAAGAGTGGAATTTCTAGAGTTTGGAGGGAATATTTGGAGTAAATAAAGATAAGGCTCTCAAATCTGTAGGAAGTGAGCACATGCATGGCCTCACACAATAGTTTCTACTCATGAATCTCAAATTCCAGGTAAGCTGATAATAATGTAAGTCTCAGTCCATGTAAATTGTATCTAAAGCATTTCATTTTCAGGCATACTTTAGTTAAATTCCTAACATTATGTACTTCTACATTACAAGGGATATTTCAAAATATATTACAGCATAATGTGTTTAATTTAATCCATTTAACAATTACTTGACAATTTTATGGGAATTAATCTGACCAATTTTTTCTTTGAAAACATGTAAGGTGCATCTAAAACAATTCCATTCTTGCATGCTTTAACTAAACATACTAAGTGCAAGCATATCTTACATCAAGTGTATTATATGCTATAAAACCAGTTAGAAAAAGGAGAAAAAAAGCCATATCCCACGCATGATACGGGTTATAAGATAGTTCATATCTAAATCTGATAACAAGATAAGTTGATGCAGACTGATATAGTATGGAAATAAAGTTAAACTAATGCATAAACAAGTAGTTACCTAGAATTAAGGCATCTAATGCTATTTGGCCTATAAGAATACAATGTGTGATACCAGCTGAGATCATATTTTAATTATTCTCACGATCAAAACAGTAGCCAACACTAGCCCTCTAACAATTTTTGGTAAGAAAACAAAAATCCAATTTCAATGTTCCAATTATTATCCAACCTCAGATCACTCCTTTGGATGAATAGAAAATCCTCACAAGCTTGTGCCTGGCACTTAAGCATGGAATTCAGCAAACACCAAGCAGAAATAGACCACGAGGACAGCTTTTTGGTTAGATGGATAAAAACAGTAGTATATCTCAGGTTTGAATGAAAGCAGTTTGGCGGCTGTCAGCCTGTATAGGGTTTCAGATTTGCAAGAAATATGGGGACAATGTGGGGATTGAAGAGGGCTAAGCAGGGATGAAAGACTAGATCTGAAAGTTCTGCAAGTTTTGTGCTGCTGTTGAACAGATCAGGCCTAATTTCAGGTCTGCAAGCAGCTCTACAGCCTTGATGGCCTGTGCTGTTAACACTGCAGCTATCAGCTAGTTGCAACAAAAGTAGACGATAACACCAGGGTCAGGGTTTTGGATAGCTAGGAGAATCAGGAAGGATAAATGACATCAAAAAGGTAAGGAAAAAGCTATCAAGGGAAGGAAAGAGGAAACAGAGGGTAGAGAAGATAGGTTGCCTCCCAAATTCACTCCAGAGACCTCATGCCACTTCATACAAGGAGTGATCTGAGGTTGAACAAATAACTAAACAATTGAACTTTACCTCGATTCCAGTTCTCTTGCTGGAATTTGTTAGTGGACTAGTATTTTGATTGCAAGAATAATTAAAATCTGATCTCAGTTGGTAACACGCATTGCATTATATAGGCCAAATAATTTTAGATGCATTATTTCTGGTTAGCTACTTGTTTCTGCATTAGTTTAGCTTTACTTCCTTCCCATATCAATCTGCATCAGCTCATCTTGTTTTCAGATTTTTCAACCTAAATAGTTTTGCATTTTGCATTCGCATCACCATATAAGTCTTCCCTATAGGTATGTCCTACACCACCTCCCTCACGTCTTTGATAAGTTAAGAGCCCAAGAACCTATAGGTATGTCCTACACCACCTCCCCCACGTCTTTGATAAGTTAAGAGCCCAAGAACCTTCTACTAACTCGTAAAACATATGAGCCATATTTATAATGTATAGAAAGTATCAGAAAATCTCAGATCACATATATTAAGAAATGAGTGAAATACAGAACCACATTCATGATAAACAATTTTTTTATTTAATAGATATAATAAATCAACAGTAGATTATTGGTTCTACAAGCTCATTGAAAATTTGGATAGAGTTAAAAAGTTGCTATGCAATCTATTTTCTTACTTTACCTTAACCAAGAAAAAAGTTGATCTATATTCCTATCCATATGAGTTTGGCTCCATGGATCAAGCTAACATCTGTTGAAGTGAGAATTTTTTTTTTTTGACCACTTTTTGACCTAATGCCAACATCTTAAACCAAACTGTTTTACATTGATCTTCTCCATAAAGGTCATAATATATAACTAATTGAGTCATTGCTCATTTGGAACAATGGTTTGGGCATGGATCATACAACAAAAGTATGGATTTGCATTGAATGTTGTAGTAAGAAGGGTAGGATCCAAGAAGACAAGTCTTGTGAAAGAGGAAGCTAAGATTGCAATGGAGGATATGGTCCTAGGAAGGACAGATGAATACCAGGATTTGCAAGGTTATGTTTTAATACAAAAATACAAGGTTATGATCATATGTCTGAGTTTATTACTCTCAGAAACTCACAACTACCTATACTGTTTAGATTGGGTAATGCATATTACAGTGCAGCGAATGGTCCATAAATTGTTCCAATTAAACACAGAAGACTCGAATTTGCAAAAAAAAGATAAAATTAGGCAGTTAGCTTCTCCAATATGTACTGCTATCTCAATGCGGTAACAAAAGCAACAAGGACAAGATGCCTTCTCCTAAATCACATACCAAGTCAACTGCATAGTTGCAATTTTTTTAAACATGATGATATATTAAATGTTATCAATAAACTATCAGACCATCATACACGTTAAGGCTCAGTGTGCCAATTAATGCAATGTTTGCATGTGCAGACCCCAGCCACCACCATCTTCCATGTTAAATACCATTCAAAATTCAAAACCAACATTTCAAATGTTCATGGCACAAATCGCTATGTATAGATGCTGTTGATTGTGTAACTTTTAGCTAATATTTGGCATAATAAATATTGTAGCAAATAGCAATGCCCCAGCAAACGGGTAGAAAAAACTTAAAATAGTATTATTAATTTTATGCTTAATGTCTTGGCTGCATCTCATTCTCACAGAAGTAAAATCCCAGAAAACAAGACAGCTGATTATTATGGTAGTTCCTGCCACAGCTATTATATCAGCCCATCACACTAATAAAAGGTCTATTTCCATCTCACCAATCATATGATTACTAGGAGTTCTGGTTCCATTTGTTGTCATTCCAATATTCCATACAAGTTTCTTTGATTCAAACCAAACACATTATGAACACCATAGTTCCTGTTAGAAACAACATAGGTTCTGCGAACCATGTTTCAAGATTATTTAGCCCTTGACAGAAATATAAGAATTTGTGAATACAATCAACCAAATAGAACTGTTAAGAATTTATGGTAAGATGATTATGATTGGCATTATTTATAACTCTAAGCCTACATATATAGTGTATATTCATTTCCACATAAGGTCACTACTCATAACATAGCCATCCAATCTGTGCCAATTATTTGGTACCCATACACAGGAAAATCAACTCTAATGACATTTTTCTGAAGGTACTGGTTTGGCTGTGTCAGAAAGGCATTATGGTATTTGTTAGCTCTTGGCTACATAGAGAACCATTTTGAGTGCAGAGAAAATAGAACCGGCGAAATTTTTTCTGGACATCACTAAGAACTCATTAAAGTTGAAATTAACAATGCAAAGATTTTGCTTGAAAAAAGTGGTTCGACAAGAAATAAATAACAGAGCAAAAGGCCAATAAACCCTATGATTATGGATAATTATAGGTTTATAACATAAAAGGGAAGATGAAAACTAGTAAGCAAGCTATTTGTCTTTATTTTTCTTTTTTTCCAGAATGTACATTAGAAGAATTATTAACAGAAACAGCAAGCTCCTACCCGGGTATTTTGCCTCATTATGCCTTATTAATATCAGACATTGTTCAGAACGGTGATAGAAATGGGAATGACAGTGAGATAGAAATTCTTTCACTAAGAAACTCATTATGCCCCATTCTTGTATTTGGTTAATGGATAGAATGAAGTTCCTGCTGGACTTACCCATCAAGAGCATGATGCAGCAGTTAAACTAACACATGCAGCAAAGGCTGGAAATCATCTTCTGCAAAGATTTATTTGCAAAAGGTTTAAGCATCATCTATATCGCATCCATGTGACACACAATATGCTTTAGTCTGATTGCACTTGACTAGGACTGTTAGGGTAGTTTTCAGCACCTAAAAATAACTTTGGAAGCTTATGTTTGTCCAAAAGATGTAATCGGGAGTTGTGTCCTGGTGAAAATAGATGCATTCTTCCGATCTTTTGCAGGCTAATGCTGCTGATCTTAATTTGCACTTCTTTAGGTTGTTTATACCTGATACCATGTGACCTTTTGCTTCATCTATGAACATCAAAGTTCGTATGCGATACATAACTTGCCTCAGAAAAAGATAGCATTATGCAATATGACAAAACTAGCAAGGACTACTACTGCCATCTATTCTTTGGATATAAAAAGTATTAATTCTGTAATTTAAAACATCATGCTACAACAACCATATGCATGACCAGCAGATCTTGCAAAACTAGTTAGACTAGGTTTGTGGATCTCTTTTCACAATGATTCCTAATTGGATTAGCTAACAAACCCCACATACATGGTATGTGCAAAGCCAAGAAATTGCATCAAAGATACAGATGGCACTTACTCGACGCACTGGGAACAGTTTGCAGATCTGTTTTATAACTATTGACTGTTTGTGAAGACGTTCGGAGGTGATAGCCATCTGCAATAAACACAATAGCATGTCAATCACTAAATAAAGAGAGCGAAGGTCAAAATATTTTAAGAAGAAAAACAATAGAGAAAAAAGAAACCAGGCAGACTAAGACAAAAATGAAAAAGAATCACAAAAGAAGAAGATCCATTTCTTCTCTGGCATGAAGGGAAAGCATCCCAATTCTAAGGCCAGCATGATGACAGTTCAGCTAATAAATTAACCACTCTGCCCACTTCTCATAGCCAAGCTGAATGGAACATCTAGCTTATTGTATATACCTTCAATTAGGTCGTCTGCTATTGATTTGTCATCTACAAGTTGACATTGCTAATTTTCCTTAATCCTACCAGCTCATACATTATTATGATTTCTGAACAACAACATATCTTATCTAGCTGAAGAACATCCAATCATTCTTCCGGGCATTGACACAATCATATTTGTGGTTGATTCTTTTTTGGTTATATAGGATGGTGAGAGCTACTAAGAAATTCTGAACTGGTTAGTCATGATTTTGTTCAGATGACGGTGAAATAGTTGCTTCCTAGAGACATTACATTAGTGCATACTGCATAGAGTTGCAATGTTCTAGAAACTCCTAGAACTTCCCAAGGAACAAGCTGAATGGACACATCCGGCTCCTTGACCAATCATACACGTCAGATCCTTTTAACTGTAGGAGACATCTGAATAACCAGATGGAATAATCCAACCATTCAGCTTTAGCCTCCAAAACCAATGTTAAAACATTAATAAACTTCAATGCATTCTTTCAGCATACTTTCCATCTTCTATGTGTTATCTAAGTAGTTTTGTATAAGATTAGATAAACAATAAGAAGAGGAAGAGGAACAGATCCAAAGACTGACAAAAGCCATTGTTAAATAAGACTAGGTTGTCCTCTTGAAAGTGCCCAAAGACCATAATGCTCCTAGAGAGAAGCCAAGTGCAATATGATTTTTGCTTAGTTATGGTTCCAAAACAGATTATTAAGTTACATAACAAAGGCCTGTATAACCCAATTAAGCTCAAAATATCATAACATCATGAAAACAAATAAGCCTCAATATCAATTAACTGAATAACTTAAACAAAAAAGAATAATTTAAAAAACGTGACAAAACTCAAAATATATAATTGAAACATGCACCTAGATTACTAAGAATTATACTAGATTTATAAAAATTATTGTTGAAAAAGAAAACTTACATGGCCCAAATTCTGAGTGTAGATGAGATTGGTGTAGAACTTCTCCAACAACTCCACACGGTTCTTTTGTAACTGAGAGTATGAAAAAAAAAAATCAATAGTTAACAAGAGATTGGCATGCATGTGCAAAATACAGTATATTCGCAATGGCAAAATTAAACTATGATACAAGCCATTGCAAATGAGAAATTGTACTACCGTTGCAAAAGCTGAATCTAACAACTCATATTTTAAGTTTAGATCATTTGATTCTTCCTCAACCTTAGCCTTATCTGAAAAACAACAAGAATTGTCAACATAAATTTGGAAAATGATGATGTCATGCTATATGAGATGCCTGATATTGCACTTGCATTACATATGAAGGGACCAACCTTGTGAGAGTTGTTTCTTCAAGTGATTTAGTCGTTCCCTCAACTTCTCGAGTTTCTCATTTTGGCTTAATCTCCAATTAAATTGATCATCTGCTTTCCTCTGGCCACAATAAAAATCAACAATGAAACTAATGAAGAAAAAGAAAACAGAAAAACAATATCAAAAAGTATTCCAGAATTTTTCATGAAAGAAAAGCCAAAGGTCCACATCTGTCTCCACACGAATTTGCTAATACCACTTAAATGCTTCGTAGCCAATCCTGCATTTTAAAATTTCATCCTCTTGCTTGATATACTACCATCTTGTTCAAAATGTGTAACACATATTATCATGTGTCGCCAACAACCAATGGTGAATTTAAGCAATCTACAATTGATCTGCTGGCAAATTTAAAAGTTTTACACAGCAAAAACAGATGCATGTTAAGCATAAAAGAAGAAATGTAAAAATGGCATTTACATGAAAGACATGTCAAAGTGAATACAGAACTATAAGGCATAAATGAGTGATATATTTAAAATTTAACATTCTAGGTAATGCAGAAACAATATAAAATTGTCTATGAAACAATGTAGAAGACAACAGATAAAACTCATAGGTAATTAATATCAAGGACTATGTTTTGCTCAATATGATATCATTAAGTTTGACAAACTAAAGTAAGATTATGAGTCCTTCATGACAAGTCTGGACAAATGCAGCAAGATGGAAGTAGATAAATGACTCATGCAAAACCAACTCCAAATAGTTCATAGATGCTTGTTACTTGTGGCTATGGTTGCACGGTGATCAAGTGGGAAGCACCAGAATCGCTCGTAACTTATGGGGCTCACTAAAAGGTCACTTTCTAACTAGTACCTTGTGCCAGTGGCTTTCTCGGAATTCTCCATCTCAAATCAAGCTCGTGTAACTTGTCTAGATAGCTGGTTTCTTGTTCATCTTCTTTCACTTAATTGAATGCCATTATAAATCAAAAACGCTAATCTACAGAAAATTAGATAGTTAATCAACCATGAACATTACAATGTTCAATGCAAACCAGAAGATATCTTATTCTATGGCAACTAGTTGGACAGCACCTAATACGATGAAATTAGATTTAACTGCAAGCCAGGTAGAACACATGATGATAACTGCAAGCCGGGTAGGCATGCAAACTAACCTTTTCCACCAGCTTTTCATTCAATCTCGAATAAAGAGAATCCCTGGTGCTCCTCAACGATTTCAACGAGTTGTAGTAATCACCTAACCTTCATATATGGAGAAGGGGGGAATCAATTATTGAGCTCTCTTGATCTAAAGACCCAATTTAGATTAAATATGGAAAAAGAATCGGCGATTGCTTCCTATATAATCCGGTCAAAACCAAACGATCGAGGAATCGGGTTACCCGTAATTGACGCAGGCTGCACAGATGGAGGCGAGGTTGGAATTCTCGCAGATGGCACAGTTGCTGGACTTCCTCGCCATGGCCGACTTCGCCGCTTGGCTTCGCTTCTCTTCTACTCCTCAGGCTTGGGATCAAGAATAGGGAGTCGCAGACGAAGGAGAAACGGAGGCGGGCCTTTATCGCCTCGATCGTTCGAAAGCTAGGGTTAGGGTTTCGAATCAGGGAGGGAATGGCAGGGATATCGGAGGAGAGAAAGGGGGAGGGGGGGCGTCCGTAGAAAGAGAGAAGAAAGGAGAGATTCTGACGACTTCGGATTCTCGCTCGGAAGTTGGAGGGCTGGCGTTGCGCATGCACGTGAGGTGCACGTGCGAGGGAAATGAATGGGGAGGTACGAATCACACGTGCCACGGTGCCGTTGAGAGGGAGAGAGAAGGCCCGGGACTTGAAAAAGCACGGACCTTCGTTTGCTGGAAACTATGGACGAAGAGGGAACGATGGATGAAAGAAAGATGGACAGATTTTTTATTTATTTTTTTATTAATTTTGGAGGAAATTTAAAATTTTAAATTTTTTTATCTATTTTTCAATCAAATCGCTGATATTCACGATGCTTAGTCCTATATTGAAAAAAAGAATAAAAAAAAATTATTTTGAAATTTTTTTTCTTAAGTTTGTAAATACATATGCGAGGTTCGATCCAGTGCGACTCACACGCACGCAATCATGTCGCACCCGCATCATGGCTAAATATTATGTTTTGCACGTTGATATTAGTTATTTTATTCTCAATCGATAAATATGAGATTTATTAAATCGAGATTTGTTTCCGTCTGTTTCATTCGACCGAAATTTGTTATTTTGTTTCCGTCTATTTCATCTAATCGAGATTAGCTAATTTATTTCCACCCATGTAGCATGATTAGTTATATAATTAACGTTTCGGCACATTGGACAAGCCGCCTATAAAATGGATGTGTGGTAGAGGAGCTGAGTACGCTGAAAAATACGCACTCCTCCCTTCTCTTTCGATCTATTCTCCATAATTTCTTTCGTTTAAATTTTTTTTTTCTTTCTTTGATCATCCATCTGTTATTAGGTTGAAGCTCTGTGATCCTCCCACAATCGTGCTCACAAAAAGGGTCTCCAATTGTATCTTGCAATGGAGTTTTTGAGTCTAATCCCATACCAGAGTCGAGAATCACCTTGGGACAGTATACTGTACACCTCCGATCTATAAGCCCTAGATTGATTTAGATTTGCATTAGATTAATTTAATATTAATTTTATATTTACATCTACTTGTTAGTTTAATTAGATTACGATCGGCTCTCGTGAGAATCTATATTTCCAACATTCTAAGGTGATAGACCCATTCCAATTATAGTTTAATTACTAACAAATATCTTGGTATTAAAAAAAAAATTGATCTTGAATAATCAGTTATTTCATCTACTATAATTAGTGCTTACATTTTTGTCAATAGCATGTGATCAGTTCTATTAATAATAGTGTGGTATTTATTTCATCTTAAATAACTAGTGTTTATTTTTCTATTAATAGCTTATTGAAAATTTATATTTTTCTTTGTGAAAAAAGAATAATAAATTAAAATATTTATTTTCATTTATCAATTTTATTCTACATTAATAATTCTATTAAGCAGTTCTGTTCTACATTAATATTTATTTAATTTTTTTTACCTATTCTGTTCTTCTTTAAAATTTATTTCTTACTGTCAAAAAAAATAGAAAATTTACAGATAAAACAGTGATATAGAATCACTAAAATATTTAGATATATATTTTTGCAGCTTTTTTCTCTTATAGCCTTGCTCCTTAGATTTACTCCAATGGGTTCTGAAGATTCATCTAATCTCAAACCTGATAGATTCAATGGAAAAAATTTTCTTAGATAGTAAGAATAATTAGAAGTCTGATTGATATTCTTAGGTTTGCTATTTGCTCTCGGAAAATCACTACCATTTGAATCATCCTCTTTTAGCAAAGATTCTAAAACCTTTGAAGAGATAGATTATCACTGTAGGTTTAGAAATTTAAGTTGCCTATTTGATGAACTATATGAAATTTATAGAAAATATAAGACCTCTAAAGATCTTTAGCAAGCTTTAAAAGAAATCTACATCCGAGATAATGAGAGGGCTATAAGGTTTACCATTTTTTACTTTCATAGTTTTAAAATGGTAGACAATATACCCATCAATAATCAAATTTATCAATTTCAAAACCTAGTTTAAGAGATTCATAGAAGGGGATCTACTCTGGATAAAAACTATCAGGTATCATGTTTGATAGACAAGCTTCCACTCTCTTAGTCTCAATTTGCCTGTGACCTTAGAAGATCACAATCTTCCCTTAACCTTAGGACTGTTCTTCAATCTATTAGGGTAGCAGATCAATTTAGAATTAGAGAGATTCAGAAAAATCAAAAAAATCAACCTCAAACTAAGGTTAATCTAACTGAATCTCAAAATCCAAATCCAGGTCCTATAGCTCAAACTTATAGAGGTCAAAATCCAAATTTCTAAGCCAAAAGAAAGAAGTTTAAAGGAAAGGATAATGTTAGGTTTCAAAATCAAAAGTTTGAGTCTAACAATCAATCCCAAAAACCTAAGGAACAAGGTAATGAGAGGTTCTGCTTTGTCTGTGGTCGGGACAACTACTTCCATTCAAATATTTCTATCAAAAAAAAGAGAAGATTTTCTATAAAAAAAAAAGAATATAAAAAATCAAAATCAACCTAAACCTCAGGTCAATATGATAGAAAGAGAATCATCTTTCTTTAGGTCGGTCTCTTTTACTCCATCTGTCAATTTAACCTACTTATATTTAGAGTGGTGGTTAGATATCAAAGCCAACATCCATGTATGTTCTGATAGATTTTGTTTTTCATCATATCAAGGTCAAGTGAAGAAAGTGTAATTCTGGGTGACGGGATAGCTGTCAAAGTTTTTGAGAGTAGAACTGTTAATCTGGAGTCTACTTCAGAAAAAAATTTCAACTCTTCAAAATATGCAGCATGTACCCATCATAAGAAAATTTTTTTTAAGTGGTTCTCTACTTATTCAATTAGATTTTAAGATTGTTTTGGAGTCCAATAAAGTTGTAATTTCTAAGGAAGATATATATATTGGAAAAGACTTTGTATCCGAAGTGTTATTCAAGTTAAATATACTTTCTTCTTCAAAAATTAATGAAAGTTCAGTTAGTTCATCTTCATCTCTTGTGTTAAATTCTAAATCTTGTGTAACATGACGTGGAAGATTAGGTTATGTCAATCTTAGATCAATCAATAGAATGTCTTCTCTTAATCTGATTCTAAAACTCAATATTGATCAAAATTCAAAATGTGAAGTTTGTGTTCAGACCAAACAACCTAGAAAATCATTCAAACCTGTAGCTTTTAGAGATATTCAAATTTTCAAACTTATTCATAATGATGTCTGTGATTCTAATAGAGATCCAACTTGTAGAGATAGTCATTATTTTATAATTTTTATTAATAACTTCTCTAAGTATTGCTACACATATCTTTTAAAAACCAAGGATGAAGTATTAAACAAGTTTAAGATTTCTAAAGCAGAAGCTGAAAACCAACTTTAAAAAAGAATTAAAATCTTAAGGTCTGATCGAGGAGGTGAATGTACTTCAAATGAATTGACCCTATTTTTTGAAGAAAATGAGATAATTCATGAAGTCACTGCTCCTTATTCTCCTCAATCGAATGGCGTGACTGAGCGAAAAAATAGAACCCTACTTGACATGATCAATGTCATGATTATAAGTTCTGATGTACCTCAGAACTTATAAGGAGAGGCTCTTCTATCAGCCAACTATATCCTAAATAGAGTTTCTCTTAATGATAGAGAAAAGACATCTTTTGAACTTTAGAAATGACAACCTCCTAGGCTTAGTTACTTCCAAGTTTGGAGGTGCTTGACTAAAGTTGGAATTTTTGAACCAAAGAGAATTAAGATAGGATCTAAAAAAATTGTTGATACTATTTTTGTAGGCTACTCTTTAGACTGTAATACCTATAGATTTCTTGTTGTTAACTTTAAAATACCTTCAATATCAAACAATATCATTATTGAATCTAGAGATACAACCTTTTTCGAAAAAATATTATTATTGAATCTAGAGATACAACCTTATTCGAAAATATCCTTCCTTTTAAAACTCGAATTACTAGATCAATCACTAATCAACCATTCTCTTCAGATTTACCACCATCATCATCCTCTATTCCTACTCCAGTAGAATCAACTACGAAACCTAATCTTAGGAGAAGCAAGAGAACTAGGATTGAAAAATACTTTGATGATAGTTTCTTTATCTTTTTGATAGAAGATACCCCTATCTCTTTTCAAGAAGCTATAAACTCTCCTGATGCTCCATTCTGGAAGAAGGTTATTAACAATAAAATAGAATCTATTATTAAAAATAATATTTGGATTCTCACTGATTTACCTCCTGAAAACAAACCTTTAGGATGTAACTGGATCTTCAAAAAAAAAATGAGGACTGATGGTACAATTGAAAAATACAAAACAAGATTTATTGTTCAAGATTTTGGACAAAAAGCCAATATTGACTTCTTTGATACCTATTCATCTGTAGTTCACATTACTACTATTCGAGTCTTACTTGCCCTAGCTTCCATCCATAAATTTATTGTTCATCAAATGGATGTGAAGACTACCTTCCTATATGGAGATCTTGAAAAAAAATTTATATGCAGTAGCCTGAGGGATTTTCTATGCCAGACCAAGAGCATAAAGTTTATAGACTTGTTCGATCTCTTTATGGATTAAAACAAGCTCCTAAGTAATGGCATAAAAAGTTTGATCAAATAATTTTTTTCTATAGATTTTAAATCAATGAATCAGATAATTATCTTTATTATAAATAATTTGATGATCGATTCATTCTTCTTTGCTTCTATGTTGATGATATTTTGATTCTTGCTCCTGATATTGACTTAATCAATAACATCAAGAATTTTTTATCACATCATTTTGATATGAAAAATGTAGGTAAAACTGATATAATTTTTGGTATAAAAATCATTCGTACTTCTGATTCAACCTGTCTATCTCAATCTCACTATGCTCAAATAGTTATTAATAAATTTAAAAATTTTGATTCTACTTCTGTATCTATTCCTTATGATCCATCTATCCATCTCTTAAAGAATACAGAAAAATTTGTGAACCAAAAAAAAATACTCAAATTATTAGTTCATTAATGTATCTTTCTAATCGGACTAGATCTAATATTACTTATATTATTTCTAGACTCAACAGATATACTAGTAATCCTAATCTAGTTCATTGGACCACTTTAGAGAGAGTATTTTGATACCTTAAAGGTACTACAGATTATTTCTTACATTTTATAGGTTATCCATATATACTTGAGGGTTATAATTATTTAGATTAGATTTATGATACATTAGATATTAAATTTACTTCTGACTATATATTTCTTCTAAGAGGAAGTATTTTTTTTGGCAATCTTTCAAACAAACAATTTTAGCTAGAAATCTATGAAAGTTGAACTTGTTGCCCTTGATTTTACCTGTTCTAAAGCTGAATGGCTAAAAAAACTTCTATCTGCAATTTTTTTAATGTCTTCTCCTATTCCTCCAATATTATTTTATTATGATTCAAGAGCTGTAATAGATTTTTATAAAAAAAATTTATGAATAATAAAATAAACAGACATATTAAACTAAGACAAAAGTCTATAAAAAGAAAGGAGAAACTTCAAATAATTTTTTTGAATCATGTTACAACTAACTTTAACCTTACAGATTGTCTTACTAAAAACTTAAATAGGACTAAAATCCTAGAGTCATCAAGAGGGATGAGGTTTAGCCTATAAAAGAGCTTCTAATAGTGGAAACCTAACCTCTGTGATAAAAGATCCCTTAAAAAAGGTTCTATGTGGTAATAACAAGCCGATTGGTTGGTCAGAAAGCACATGTGATTTATGTGATATAAGAGTTATAGACTCCAGCACATCTCTATGGTGATTAGTGCTCCTATGTAGTAGTTAGGAAGAATTTATCTCTAAATAAAACTCAAGAGGTATTCCTCGAGATATGACACTACACATATTCCCGGAGAGGCTCACCTATATGAGAGGATCCATACTTGACCGCGATTAGAGACATAGGTAATCCTTAAAAACTCTCATTAAATAATCAAGATATCTGCACACAGCCATTAATGTACAAACCTACAACATGAGCTTCTGTATTGTGTGTGTAATAGTAAAAATCTGAGAGTCAAAGGAATGTAGTTCAAGATCTGATTCACTCCATTTTTTTCAGGTTAATACTATTAACACTAAGTGAAGTTAAGTCATCAAAGACACTTCATATATTGCACAATATTTATACCCAGCAAAAAATTATCTACATTATTAATTAATTTTGAAAATTTTGAGTTTTAAAAGGGATTATTGATTTTGGAGGAAACTTGAAAACTCAAAATTCCCTCCATCTATTTTCCAACCAAACATTTAGAATTCATGATGTTTAGTCCCATATTGGAAAAAAAAAATGGGAAAGGGCTTTATTTTGAAGTCTCTTTTCTTGGGCCTATGAATACACATGTGCGGCCCAACCCGGCTCGGCTCGCACGCATGCGATCGTGCCGCACTAGCATCTGCATCTACGGCATGCCGGGGCCTACATTTTATCTCTTCTTGGTTTATTTTTTAAATTATTCTCTATTAAATTTCTAAACATTATGTTTGTATGTTGATGCTAGTTATTTTGTTCCCAATCAATAAGCATGAGATTTGTTAAGCTGTTTTCGTCTGTGTTGTATAACTAAGAATTGTTTCAATCTGTTTCATCCAACCGAAACTTGTTATTTTGTTTCCGTCTGTTTCGCTTAACCGAGATTGGTTATTTTGTTTTTGCTTATGTAGTGTGCTTAGTTGCATGATTAACGTTTTGTCACATTCGACAAGCCGCCTATAAAATGGGCCTGTGGTGGAGGGGCTGAGTATGCTGAAAAATACGCACTCCTCCCTTCTCTTTCAGTCTAATCTCCATAATTTCTTTCGTCTAAGTTTTTCCCTTTCTTTCTTTGATCATTCATCTACTGCTGGGTTGAAACTCTGTCATCCTCTTTACAATCGTGCTCACAGGAAGGATCTTCGATAATATCTTGGGGCAGAATTTTCGAATCTGATCCCACACAAGGGTTGAAAATCATTTTAGAACAATGCACTGCACGTCTCTGATCTATAAGCTTTAGAGTGATTTAGATTTTCATTAGATTGATTTAATATTAATTTTATATTTGCATCTACTTGTTAGTTTAATTAGATCACAATCGGCTATCGTGAGAATCTTGATTTCCAACACCTCTCATATATTTGATGAAATATAGAAAAATTGATGAAAATAATTTTCTCCTCTATTTGATATCGAAAGAATAAGAGAAAGGATAGATGATATTTGTATAATATTTTACTAAACTATCTTTTAATAAAAATATTATTATTATCAATTTATAACATTTATTTATACTAAAGAAGTAAAATAAACTTATAATCTTTATAATATGTAATTATATAAATATTTAATTTGATATATGATTTTATAAATTAATTATTAATAAATTAATACAAATAATTAATAAATTTATAATTTAATTTTAATATTTAATTAATAATATATAGATAGTTAATTAAAAATAGTAAATATAAATAAAAAATAAAAAATAATCTAATTATTAATTATAATTATAAAATTATATATTAAAATTAAAATAATAACTAATAAAATTTAATAGTATATGTTGATAGTATATATAGAAATATATATAAATAATATGAATGAAAATATGAAAAGTATTATATTTTTATCAAAAAAATTAATGAAGAATAGTTTTATCAATGCAAAAGTCAGTCCTTCAATACTCCATCCATCCTTCTTTCATCCTCCTAATTTGGGAGGATGCAAAATAGTGGGCTAGAATGGATAAACCATCTCTTCTTTTTTATTTATCCTTCCTATAACTTTTTGAAGCAAACGATAAATAGAGATCATCCATCTTTGTAATCCCATCCATCTACTCTCTCTTGACCTCAACCAAACACAGGAGAAGGGTTGAAAGAAGAATGGATAGATAGGGGAAAAAGAGATTGATAGAGAGAATACCCTATGAACCATCTTATCAAAAAAAAGAGAGAGAGAATATCCTATCCTTCAATGTATTTGATGAAATTTAAAAAGATAGATGGGAATAATTTTCTCATCTATTTGATATAAAAAATTTTAAAAATAGATGATATTTATATGATATTTTTATGAAATTATCATTTGATAAAAAATATTATTACTATCTAATACGGGAAGAAAATTCTTTGCTCAGCTGAATCCGAGGCACAAGGAATCTCGATCCATATCAATCTCAATTTCAGTCAACCCGAGATATTTTTGAGGTTGACCAAATTTAGCAATAATTAGAAAGGTTTGTACATGATATTATTATCTAGTTTACGCTAATCAAGAAAACTATGGAATTTTACGGGATAGTTTGCTCTGAGCAGATAAAGAAGAGAAATAACGACATATCTTTCCAAATAAAGTATTATATAACAAACATATCTTATCAGATAAGACAAGATTGACAACTAAATTCTCTAGATTCTACATGATATTTTCATCCTTGCCTGTAAATAGAAGATTAAGAGGGACCTCAATCACTTCTCTCCCAACAACATGCTTATTCCCTATGTTCCTTATTTTTCTGATTTAAGCATTAGAGGATCTCCATCAGAATCAACTCTAGTCAGAGATTTATTTTAGAGATCAAGCCACCATCGTCAAGCACCAGCCACACCTTATCTCTGATCAATTTGGCCTCTACCAAAATACTAGCAACAACACTATCAATTTATAGTAGTTATTTATATTGAAGAAATAAAGCAATATATAAATTTATAATCTTTATAATCTATAATTATAAAATATTTTATTTTAATTTAATTTAATAATTAAATTTATAAATTAATTATATATGAATTGATTAATTTATATATTAATTATATAAATAACTAATTAAATTATAATTTAATTTAAATAATTAATTAATCTTATACAAATAGTTAATTAATAATAATAAATAGTAAGAAAAAATAGAGAATAATTCTAATTATTTATTTATATAGAAATTATATACTAAAATTAAAATAATTGATGATAAAATTTAGAATAAATTATAAGAATGTCCCGTCAACTTTAATCCAACTTTACTCACACCCCATCGACTTAAAAAAAAATGTCAAACTAAATTTTTAAGTTTTTAAGATGTTCTAAAATGATTTTCCTATTCACTTATCAACAAACGATATTAGCTTGCTATTTGAATAGATAAAAATATCCTTCACTCATATAAAAAGGGCCATCGATGAGGAAGAATGGAGATGGATGGAGCTGATAGATTATGATAGCACAGTGAAAGTATGAATTTCATAACTTAGAATAATGAAATTATAATTATCAAATCCTAACTCAAGACCTCTTTGGTGATTAACAATCATATATCTAAACATACATGATACTATAGAAGATATAGAAGAATACCTATATCGCTAAATCTAAAAAATTTTGATAGAGCTTCCACTAGGCGCCCAAGCATTCTCTCTCCAATAGTGATCCACACAGAGACTGGATCAAGACACAAGCTCCTTCAAGTACAACAAGAAATATCATTTTTTGCAATGAATTTATTTACGACGAAAATATATTTCATTGCAAATAAGGATATTTATGATGAAAATAAAAATTCATCATTAATAATTATTTATTTATGATGAAAATAATTTTTTATCATAAATATCTTCATATTTATGATGAAAATAAAATTTTATCATAAATACATATTATTTATGATGAAATTAACCATCATAAATAATAAAATATTTATTTTAATTTTAAATTTTTAAATATTAATGATAAAAATAGTTTCATCACAAATAAGGAAAGTATTTGATGCAAAAATTAAATTTTCATCACAAATACATATTATTTATGATGAAAAATTTTCATCACTAATATTTAAAAAAAATAAAAAATTTTAAAAATTCAACAATTAAAGATTATTTATGATGTAAATATTATATCATAAATAATAGAGTATTAGTGATAAACCTAAATTTTCATCATAAATTAATATTATTTATAATAAAAATTTTCATCACTAATATGTGAAAAAAATAAAAAATTTTAAAAATTTAAAAATTATAGATTATTTATGACGAACATATTACGTCATAAATACAGGCATACTTTCGA